>NC_041388.1:195701270-195725648 GCF_002162155.2 Triticum dicoccoides
CTTGTGGACGGCCATCCTCCTCCTCTCCTCCTTTATATACGGGGGAGGGGGCACCCCATAGACACACAAGTTGATCTTTAGCCGTGTGCGGTGCCCTCCTCCACAGTTTTACACATCGGTCATATTGTCGTACTGCTTAGGCGAAGCCCTGCGTCGGTAACTTCATCATCACCGTCGACACGCCGTTGTGCTGATGGAACTCACCCTCGGCCTCAGCTGGATCAAGAGTACGAGGGACGTCACCGAGCTGAACGTGTGCAGATCGCGGAGGTGTCATGCGTTCGGTACTTGATCGGTTGGATCGTGAAGACGTTCAACAACATCAACCGCGTTACTAAATACTTCCGCTTTCGGTCTATGAGGGTACATAGACACACTCTCCCCTCTCATTTCTATCCATCTCCTAAATAGATCTTGCGTGATCGTAGGAAATTTTTTGAAATACTGCGTTCCCCAACATCCAATGCCTACGAATTTTCCACATATTGTTCTTGCTAAGTTATAATTGCTATTGCTACTATTACAACTGCTACAAAAATTTTACTCCCTCCTTCCATCTATATAGGGCCTAATGCATTTTTCAAGACCGCCTTTGACTGTTGATAAGATTAATAATACATGAGATGTATAATGTGAAAATTATATCATTGGGAGCTCCTTTCACGTACGAATTTGACGGTATGATTTGTGTAACTTGCATGTCATATATTATTGCTCTAACACTTGGTCAAAGTTAGCCTCAAAAATGCACTAGGCCCTATATAGATGGAAGGAGGGGGCACTGTGGTTACCGTTACAATTACTACTGTTACCACTACTATCAAAACTATCATATTACTGTGCTACTGATCACTTTGCTCTAGATATTTAATCTCCAGGTGTGGTTGAATTGACAACTCAACTGCTAATACTTACCAATATTCTTTGGCTCCCCTTGTATTGAATCAATAAATTTGGGTTGAATACTCTACCCTTGAAAACTGTTGCGATCCCCTATACTTGTGGGTTATCAGACACTCACGCAAACGTCTAGTCAGCAGTACCTACACACACAAGAGCAAATGCTTGCACCCAACACGGGCAAGAGGGTTGTCAATCCCCTTGTACTCGCTAATTGCAAGGATCAAATCTGGCAATAGGTGATAGATAAATTGCAAAGTAAAATAAAAGAAATAAAATTACTCCACCTCTCGACGGCTATCCAGCATGCATCTTGAGGTATTAAGTTCATAACAAATAGAGTAATGCTTGGAGCATGATGACATATGTAGAGAGAATAAAATCAAGCAATATGATTGAACCCCGCCATTTTCCCATTTAGTAGAAACAATGCAAATACGTGCCTCGCTACCCCTTCTGTCACGAGGTGAGGACACCGTGAGATTGAACCTACTACTGTAAAGCACTCCCGCTGAAGATAAATCAACCTAGTTGGCCAAACCAAACGGATAGATCAGAGCGCATTACATAGCTATAAAAATCACACATAATAA
This sequence comes from Triticum dicoccoides, assembly GCF_002162155.2. NCBI lineage: Eukaryota > Viridiplantae > Streptophyta > Magnoliopsida > Poales > Poaceae > Triticum > Triticum dicoccoides. The sequence goes on from NC_041388.1 coordinate 195,702,764, forward strand.
AGTTTAGAAAATACTCAATTACTTTTAATGAATAATCTAATCATAAAACCCACAATTCATCGGATCCAACAAAAACACAATAAAAGAAGATTCCGTCGAATAGAACTCTGAGAAGAACATTGTATTGAACAACAAAGAGAGAGAAGAAGCCATCTAGCTAATCACTATGGACCCATAGGTCTGTGGTAAAATACTCACACATTGTCGAAGGAACTCAGTGAGACCGAAGTGAATGCAACAAGTCACAGAGAGATAGCAAGGCCATCTTGGTGAGACTGAGATCCGTTTGTGTTACCGAATCATTAGGATTTTGGCAGTGGCTATGTCAAAATGAACTCGGTGGCTCCGGATGAAAGATATCGGTGGAGCCGGGTTGGAGTTTAGGTTTTGGACACTCCGGATGGAAGATATCGATGGGGCCGAGTTGGAGTTTAGGTTTTGGACATATTTGAATAGAGAAAGTGGTTGAGGGTTTTGGAGCAATATCACTAACCACTTTGAGCAAGTAGACCATTAAGCAACACCTCATCCCTTTTAATAGTATTGGCTTTCCTATGGACTCAATGTGATCTTGGATCACTTAAACAAAATGTAGAGTCTTGAGCTTTTGTCAATCCTTGTCCTTAGCATTTTGAGGGGTCCACATCTCTATGTCATGCCATGCCATACATTGAACATCCTGAAATGTTTATCTTGAATGGATATTAGTTCAATGGGATATATGTTGTTATGAATTACCAAAACCACCCGGGGATTAGTTGCACTTTCAGAAGCTCATGACATGTACTTTATGTTGAAAAAAATAATTTACAAATTATCTTCTGTTAATTTTTTTTTCTATTCGGAAGTTTTCTTTGGGGTTTATTTGGGTTTTCCTAAGTTTTTTATGTGTTCTTATGAATTCTGAGTAGTGGCTATGTCATTGTTTGCTCTCGTTAGATTGTTCGGAGTGCAAAGCTTGATACAATCCATCGTTAGAGTTTGAAGGTCGTCACCAAGGCAAGTCACTTTGATCATCTTTGCGAATACCTATGTTTTTATTGCATTAGTTTCATCCTTCCAGCATGCATCAAGTAGGTAATATTGAAACTTTGATCTTGAGTAGTATTACGAGGTTGGAACCCACACCCATGTTACTAAGCCCCGGGAAAACGATGAAATTATTATGATGCCGCGCTTTAGTATACAGGGATTGGTATGAGTGATACATGGGAGTTGTGAGAGTCAAGAATATTTTGATCAAGACTACAACCTCAAGATTTCAAGATTTCAAGACCAAGATTTCAATATACATATGGGTGGAATGATTGAAGGGCACCCTAGAGTACTAGTAGATTTGCCAAGTGAGCTGGAGTAGGTCGGTTATCATGAGGAAAGCTCCACCCTGTCTCAAAGAGACAGATGTATACTTCAAGACTGGAAGCTTACCTGTGCAATCACAAGTAAATATGGGCTCTTACTTGGTTGATCTTAGTTGTGACTCTGATCGGACAGTGCTACGAGATGTATATGAATGGTAGGATTGGATGGGCATTGTAGGTGGTCCAAGGAAACTCTCTGAAAGGCCATGTTTCGGTCATCCTATTCTCAAACACCAGGCGGCACAAGGACGTACAATGAGGGATCAAATCTTGTGCGGAAAGTGCGCAAAACTCTACAGAGTATTAAACTAATCTATTAGTTGTGTCACCGGTATGGACAACTTGAACCTCTGGAATTGGAACTATCGGGAACTCTCGACATGGTTACTATAATTAAATTGGGGTTAATATTAACTTTGGGTTATAAGAATTTGGTTGGCGGAACCATCTCATTAATGACATCAACTTTGTAGTAATAAATTTGTTTTATCCTGAGTTAGGGAAAAATAGCTTTTATGCAAAAACTTAAACCTAGAGCCACCACAGCCATATTGCATATAGTGATATTGTTATTTTATTTGTTCTCTCTGTGACTTTGCCGGTATATTCCATGTGTTGACTTACACGGCTGCAACGTCTCATATTGTAGAGTTTTTTGATGAGGATTAAGGTGCGATAGGTCGTTGTCCGCACTCAGCATTTGTCGTGGAGTTGGATGGACTCATTTACCTTTAATGCTTCTGTGGTTATTTATTTTAGTTGGCCTTCAGCCATATTTATCTAATAAACACTCTTTTGAGGACCCCGATATAATAAAGTGTGTGATTGAACTCTGTTATATTTCATCGAGTACTGCGTGTGCTAGCAAACCGATCCAGGGATAGCACTTAAGCACAAAGACTCCGATCCATTTGGGTCGGGTCGCTAAAACTTGTTCTAAGGAAGTTGCATTTAGAACATCTGTTTTCAAGAGAATAAGAGAATCCTCACCAATAAAAGGCGTGAAACTGAAGGTGCATTTCTATATAATCTAATCCCATAAAATACTTCATAGCTAACTGAGCTAACACAAGCCATAATTAATTCAATCCATTGCTCATGAAATCCCAGTTTTTGCATGATATTTGAGGAAGATCCACTCAACACGGGCATAAGGCTTGTGCATATCTGACCTCACTGCACACAAACATGACTGGCCAACTTTTTTATTTTTTATTTTGTGCACACATTCATAAGTAATAAGAATGTTATCGGTGGTCAATCTTCCAGCGACAAAGGCACTTTGTGTGGGGGAAATAATGTCAGGCATAATACTTTTCAAATGAGCAGCCAACATCTTCAAAATAACATTGTATGACATTGCAAAGACTATGTCTATGTACTAAGTTACCAGTTCTGCGGAATCGACCTTTGGGATCAAAACATTAGAATATCATTCCATTCAGTTGGTATCTGCCTTGAATTAATAGCATGCAGAACTTCATTAATGATCTCATCACCTAACATGTGCCAACACAAAAAATTTCATGGAGGTCATCCGGACGAGGGGCCTTGAGCTCACAAATACTGCAAATTGTTTTACGAACATCATTAGGAGTGCATGGAGCCAATAGCATATCATTCATTTATTTGTTGGCCTTACAATCAACCTTTTTGCAAAATGGTAGGATATGTATGCTGCACTTGGATATGAAAAGATTAGCAAAATAATTTTAAACGTGGGGGTTCAAAGATGGCATACCTTATAACAAATCGCCATTTTCATCCTTTAGTTTTTTTATAAAATTTCTTTTCCTTCGAGCCAAAGCAAAAAAGCATGAAAAAACCCGGTCAGCATTTTTGTAGCCAATTAGCTCTATCTTTGCATCCATTGGATCTCTTCCAACTACAACAAGTATTCCACAAGTTTAGCCAAAAAATTCTCTTCATTTTCATCATTCACTGGGCCGGACATAGCTTGTTCAAATTTGTCAGGACCCCGATTCCAAGTCACATCGATCTAGCCGGTAACACCTCATATCACTTTGCGGCCTCACGCACAGTATCCCACGGGTGTCACCTTACCATGGCCCGGGACCGTTTGCGCCTTTTGGCTCACGTATATGATAGTGTCGCTAGCATCCATATGACAGAGAACCCGGGCCGACATGGCTAGTCGTGAACCCAAAGCGGCACAGACCTATGGAGACAGGCATACATGTATCACATCGAGCATGTCGGTCATCAGCGAGTGATTCCGGGCTGTAGCACTGGGCTAACAGGACTCCGGGGGACCCGGGCTGTAGCAGGCTAGCAGGACTCCGGAAATCACCGTGTGACATTTCCCCGAAGGGACAGACATATGAACGAAGTGAAACACATGCCGGCCAGTCAAGTGTCCTGAACAGTAGTGCTGGGCTAGCAGGACTCCGGTGAACCGGGCTGTAGCGGACTACTATGGCTCGAGGAACACTAGACTACATTTCCCCATAAGAAAGGCTGCCAAGGATAAACAACTAGATTGTCGGATCCCACTCATACCAAGCATTTCAATCATACACACAATATGCCCGATATGAGTACATACAACATGGCATCACAACAAAACTCTACAACTCAAGTACTTTATTTAAAGGCTCCAGAGAGCCATACATAACATGTTCATACAGATAGGGGTCACATGACCCGACTCTCAAGTCATACAAACATACAAGCACATGCGGAAGCAACTAGTCTGAACAGACTCTAGAAAGTAAGAAGGCTTCTCAAAGCCTGTCTATCTACATAAGGCCCTCCATGGCCAGGATCACCACCTGGGTGGCTAGTCACTCGTCGACGTCAAGGTCTACGTAGAACCCATCAGAGTGGGCGGTGTCGTCTGAAACAGTAATTAAGCAAACATGAGTACAAAGGTACTCAGCAAGTCTTACATCAGAACCTACTATACATGCTTATTCTCAAGAAGGTGGTGGGGTTAATGCAGCAAGCCAGCTTTGACTCTTGGCTAAGCTATCCTACGGAACTTCACCAGTAAAATAGTTTTCGCACACGAGTCCACTACTCACCAACACAATACTCCACCGTGGATCCTCCCTCGTCATCCTACGAGAGGGCCATCCTCGATACTCACACTTATCTTGAGTCTTTTAGTAGTGTCCATTAACTTGTCTATGAACTGTATAGGCAACCAAGTAGTCCTTTACCGCTGACGCGGCTATTCGAATAGTTTTATACCCTGCAGGGGTGTACTTCTTCATACACGCTTTCACCACTTACCGCCGCTTACGCGACATGTACTCGGCAACCTTCAAGCGGAAGCCCAGCGAGGGTGTTGGCCATGGCCTACCTAAACACTTAAGTCTCTAGTCCAGGTTTATCGCCTATCCATGTTCCATCCGCAGGGAGTCCGGCCGAGGTTTCCACATACGGCCCCGAACGATGTGAACAGGGTCCCGAGACGCCAAACGGGCGCCCGGCATACCCGGCCACGGTGTATCTACCGCAACATAGCCCACCCCTAGGGTCAGCGCTACGCATGGCCGCCAACACATAACCTACAAACACCAGAAACTATTTGCAACTCCTGGACAGAGTACTAAGGTGATTAAGAAGCCGAGAGGGTCCATTGGTATCGGGCCCAATGTACGGTAGTAACTGCATCTTAAATCACACATACAGATCTCAGTTCTTAGGGACGGCCTCAATGAAACAACCCACCATGTACTCCTACATGGCCTCTCATCGATACCTTTACCAAAACAATGTTCAACACATCCATCACATTACCGACATAAGCATTTCACTCTAGCCCATCACCCAGATGAACCAGACCTGACACAACTCTAAGCATAGCAGGCATAGCAAGGGTAGGAATCACATACATGGCTCAATCAACTCCTACACATGCTAGTGGGTTTCATCTAGTTACTGTGGCAATGACAGGTCATGCAGAGGATAAGGGTTCAACTACCGTAGCACACAGCAGTTTGAATCGCGTTGTCTTAATGCAGTAAACAAGAGCAGAAGCGAGAACATGGGTTTGTATCGGAATGATCAATGGTTGCTTGCCTGATGGAGTGGTAGTGGGATACTGCCCTTCAGTTGGATACTCGTGAATATCCTCGGAGGCAGAACCTACCACGAAGAACACATCGGAGCACAATCAACACATGATGATATGCAACAATATGATGCATGCTATGACATGGCAATATGAATGTGTCTTGGCCTAATGCAAGTTATAATAGAGAGGAATGAACTCATTTGAATCAAAGATTCAAATATTAGCTCATTAAACATGGCCTTAATAGTGCATTTCCTTATTCTGCTTAAACAGCAAGGTAAACTTGTTTTGTCATGCACGAAACCATTACAGATGGATAGATTGAATTTTTCTGATCATTTTTCATATATAATTCTTTGCATTTGGAGCTATGGTTGATTTTTTAAGATTTTTAGAAGTTTTGACTATTTTCTGGAATTTCCTGAATAAAATTAAATCCAGAAAATGCATTACTGCGTCAGCATTGCGTCATGCTGACCTCAGCAGGTCAAAGGCGCCAGCCCAGGTCAAACCTGACTGGTGGGCCCCTTCTGTCAGCCTCTCAGTGCACTAACTACGTTTAGTTAGCCTAATTACTGGGCAGGGCCCACTAGTCAGTGACTATACTAATTAAACTAACTAATTTTAGTTAGAAACTAATATGGATAATTAGCAGAGGGGGGCCCACTTGTCATTGACTCAAAGGAGTCAACCTGGGCCCATCCAGGGGTCAAACTGGTCAACTCGCCGGCGGCTCGACGCCGGCGAGGCCCGAGACGGCGGCGCGGCTCGGAAAATGCCCTCCGGCGACCAAATCGACTACGGAGACCACCCATGCGAAGCCCAGGCTCTCGCGCATCCAATGGAGCAAGTGTGAGGAGCTGGGGTGGAGCGAGCTCGCCGGAATCGAGCTCGTGGCGGCGGCCGGAGTTCGGGCGAGGTCGGTTTCGACGCTACGGTGCACGGGAGGAAGAGCTGGTGGTGGCTACGGGTTCCTGGTGCTGCACTGAGCACGGTGAGGCGCTCCGTTGTGAGCTTGCACGGCTGTGGCCACGGCTGCGCCATGGCCGGCGGCAAGAAGCTCTCGGCCACGGTGGAAAATGGAGCTAGGGGACGAGCGTGAGCACGAGAGAAGGGGGGAAAGGAAGAGGAGCTCACAGCGGGGTCGGAGAGGGGGTCAGCGGGCTCGGGGATGGGCTGGAGAAGAGGTGCGGTCGCAGGCGATCTCGGATGCCCGAGGTTGAAGACGAGGGCGAAGGCGGTGTTGCAGGGCTTCCGGCGAAGCGTGGCTCGGTGGGGAGGTCGAGGGAGTCGAGGCGGAGCTGATGGGCTCGTCGGAGGGGCGAGGGGAGGTCTCTGGCGGCGACTACGGCGATCGGCAGCGAGGGACGCGCTCGGCCATCGCGGGAGAGGATGAGGGAGACGAGGGGGAGAGTGAGAGAGGATGAGAGGGAGACGTGGGGGTCGCGTGGCGTCCTCTGGGCGTCTCCCGGCGTCGGCAGAAGCAGGAGGTGGCCGGCGCGTGGCCGGCGCGCGGCGAGCACGCGCCCCTGCCTCCTGGCGCGAGGTAGGGGGTGACTGGTCGAGCCAGTAGGCTGGGCCGAGCCAGGTAAGGCCCAGGTGGGCTTCTTTCTCCTTTTTTTTGATTTAGTTTCTGTTTTCTATTAAACTGCAACTATTTAGCTTTATTAGAAATACTAAAACGTTTCCAAAAATCCTAAAAATAATTGTGGGCTTTGTTTAGAATATTTCCAACAGCAAACATTTATTTTCAGAATTATTTGGGCATTTAAATTATTTTATAGCATTTAAATGCCCAAATTCAAATACTTATGATTTAATTCAATGACCTTCTGTTGACCTAGAAAAATTGTGCACCAATTTTGCCAGAGGTTCTAACCTAAGACAAAGAGGGTGAACATTTTAGAAGGGCATTTCAGGTTCATTGAAATTATTTGGGTAAACCCTAGCTGTTTCCAGGGGGTGTTGGGGGTTTCTGTCTTCCCCATTTCAAATTTAAGAGAAATTTAAACATGATGCACATTCTAATGCTTGAACTAGCTAGGGTGTGACAACTCACCCCCACTCAAAAGAATCTCGTCCCGAGATTTAGGATCCTCCGGGAAGAAGGTGGGGTACTCTAGTCGAAGACGATCCTCCCTTTCCCAAGTGGCTTCTTTCTCGGAATGGTGTGACCATTGAACCTTGAGAAACTTGATATTCTGACGTTGAGTGGTACGCTCGGCCTGATCAAGGATACGAACGGGATATTCCCGATAGGAGAGGTTATCTTGTAGATCAAGCGTTTCGTGGTCCACTCCATGGATAGGATCCGCGAAGCAACGCCTGAGTTGTGAAACGTGGAAGACATCGTGAACTCTGGAAAGATGCGGAGGTAGTTCCAATTGGTAGGCAACTTCTCCTCGTTTGGCAAGAATGCGAAAGGGTCCGATGTAACGAGGGGCCAATTTGCCTTTGATATCGAAACGGTGGGTTCCCTTTAACGGAGTAACCCGAAGGTAAGCCTTCTCGTCGACTTCATAAGTCATAGGCTTATGTTTACGATCATATTGACTCTTTTGACGAGATTGGGTTGTTTTAAATTTCTCACGAATAACGCGAACCTGCTCTTCTGCTTCCTGAATCATATCCGGGCCAAAGAGTTGTCTTTCCCCGGTTTCTGACCAGTTAAGAGGCGTTCGACATTTTCGTCCATAGAGAACTTCGAAAGGAGCCTTGCCTAAGCTGGCTTGATAACTATTGTTATAAGCAAACTCCGCGAATGGAAGGCATTTCTCCCAACTTATTCCGAACGAGATGACAGAAGCTCGGAGCATATCTTCTAGAATTTGATTGACTCGCTCTACTTGACCACTTGATTGAGGATGGAAGGCAGTGCTAAAGGAGAGACGAGTTCCCATAGCATTTTGGAAACTTTCCCAAAATCGAGAGGTGAAGAGACTTCCACGGTCTGAGTTAATTTCCAATGGAACACCATGGAGAGACACTATTCGGGAGATGTATAAATCGGCTAGCTGGCTAGCGGTGATACTCTCACGAACAGGTAGAAAGTGGGCTACTTTGGAAAGACGGTCGATCACGATGAAGATGGCATTATTCCCTCTCTTGGTCCTGGGAAACCCAGTGATGAAATCCATACTGATTTTATCCCATTTCCATTCGGGAATAGCCAAAGGTTGAAGGGTGCCAGCAGGCCGTTGATGCTCTGCTTTAACACGACGACAAACGTCGCAATTAGCAATGTATTGAGCGATTTCTCTCTTCATCCTAGTCCACCAAAACCTCTGGCGTAGGTCTTGATACATTTTAGTACTACCGGGATGAATGGTGAGAGGGGATTCATGAGCTTCCTTAAGGATCAGCCGCCTCAGGTTTCGTGCCTTTGGAACCACTAGGCGATTCTCAAAGTATACGACACCTTGATCATCAATGGAGAAACAATTCGCGACTCCTTTCTTAATGTTTCTCTTAATACGGGAGATTCCCAGATCTACCTTCTGTGCCTTGATGATCTGATCCGTAAGGGTAGGTTTCGCCACCAGGGTGGATAGGAATCCTTGAGGAATAATGTGAAGATTTAGCTTACGAAATTCCTCATGGAGAAGTGGTTGACTTTGTTGTAACATTAGGGTGTTACAATAGGACTTACGGCTTAGCGCATCAGCCATGACATTGGCTTTGCCCGGGGTGTAAGTTATTCCTAAGTCGTAATCCGAGATCAACTCAACCCAACGTCTTTGCCTGAGATTCAAATCTGGTTGGGTGAAGATATATTTCAAACTTTGGTGATCGGTGAAGATCTCACAACGGTTACCGAGAAGGTAATGTCGCCAAGTTTTAAGTGCATGGACTACAGCTGCAAGCTCTAGATCATGTGTGGGATAATTTTCCTCATGTGGGTGTAATTGCCGTGAAGCATAGGCAATTACCTGACGATCTTGCATGAGTATGCAACCTAGTCCTTGTCGCGAGGCGTCGCAATAGATAATAAAGTCCTTGGAGAAATCTGGTGGTACCAGTACGGGAGCAGATGTCAGGCGTCTTTTCAGTTCCTGAAAGCTGAACTCGCACTGTGGAGTCCACTCGAACTTTTTATCTTTCTTGAGGAGTTCAGTTAGAGGTTTAGCAACCTTGGAGAAATTCTCGACGAAGCGGCGGCAATAGCTCGCTAAGCCAAGGAAACTCCGAACTTGCTTAACCGTCTCAGGTGGAGTCCAATCAAGGACGGCTTGAACTCGCTCGGAATTGACAGCAATACCCTTGCCAGAGATTACATGGCCTAGATAGGTCACTTCTGGCAACCAAAATTCACACTTGGAGAATTTGGCCTAAAGGCGATGCTCTCGAAGTTTCATCAATACCAGCCTTAGATGTTCGGCATGTTCCTCTTCATTCTTGGAGTAGATGAGTATGTCATCGAGGTATACCACGACGAATTTATCCAAGTACTCCATGAAAACCGAGTTCATTAACCGCGAGAAGGTGGCTGGGGCATTGGTTAAACCGAAGGACATGACGGTGTACTCGTATTGGCCATAACGAGTAACAAAGGCCGTTTTGGGAATGTCCCCGTTTCTGATTTTGATTTGATGGTAGCCCAACCTCAAATCCATCTTGGAAAAGATTGAGGATCCAACGAGTTGATCATACAGATCATTGATCCTGGGAAGAGGGTATTTGTTCTTGATGGTGACCAGGTTGACAGGGCGGTAGTCCACAACCATTCGATCCGTTCCATCCTTCTTCTTGACGAAGAGGACGGGGCAAGCCCAAGGAGAGGAACTAGGACGGATGAAACCCTTTTTCAAGGACTCATCGAGTTGGTTCTTAAGCTCGGCTAGTTCTAAGGGTGCCATCTTGTAGGGTCTTCTAGAAATTGGAACGGTTCCTGGAACAAGGTCTATCACAAACTCAACATCCCTGACAGGTGGAACACCTGGCAGTTCTTCTGGAAAGACATCCGGAAAGTCTCGGACTACCGGAACATCCTCAAGGTCTGGAAGGGGGTTGGCATTTAAGGAGTAAAACTGGCGCTTGGCCACTCGAGTTAAGACATTGACTGTCTTGCCCGATGGGTGAGTAAGTTGAACGGTTCTAGTGGCACAGTCGATCTTAGCATAATGGGCTGACATCCAGTCCATACCCAAGATGATGTTTATGTCCGAGGACTTGAGAGCTATTAAGGATGCAAGGAAGACAAGTCTATCGACAAGAATTTCGTTCCCATGGCTTACTCTAGAAGTTTGCCATCTAGAGCCAGGAGTTTGAATTTCCATGGTAGAGGGCATGTCACAGAATGTCGTGTTGTGCAATCGAGCATAGTTCTCGGATATGAATGAATGAGATGCTCCAGTATCGAAAAGAACAGATGTCGGATGGCAGTTAACAAGAAGCGTACCAAGGACGACGTTGGGATCCTCATGAGCCTCCTCGGCTGAAACATAGTTGACATGGCCACGTGCAGTGGTGGCTGGCTTGGCATAGAATGTTTTTCCCACGGGCTTACCACGACCAACGGACTTTCCAGTTTGATTGGGGTTGTTGTTCTGGGGACACTCTCGGCTATAGTGACCCGGCTCTCCACACTTAAAGCATGTCACCACATTGGGGCGTGGAGCAGCATTAGCAGCGGGGCCACCATAGGGCTTGGGCGGTGCATATTGCTGGTTGGGACGAGGCGCCTCAAAGGATGGCCTCGAAATGAACCTGGGTGGCAGTGTTGTGCTTGGAATCCACACCCGGCGCTTCTGAGCTCCAGAGCCGGATGAAGAGCCAAAGTCACGGGAGTGCTTGCGTGAAGCGTCATAATCAGTCTGGCATGTCTTAGCACTGATGGCTTTGTTGACCAACTTCTGAAAGGAGGTGCACTCGTGCAGACGAAGATCGCGGCGAAGCTCAGGGCTAAGTCCCTTGCGGAACCTTGCCTGCTTCTTAGCGTCAGTAGATACCTCTTCAGGGGCATAGCGTGCCAGATTCCCAAAATTCATGACTATAGGCATCCACAGTCAGTCTTCCTTGGGTGAAGTTGCAGAACTCCTCCCTCTTGCGATCCATGAGACCTTCCGGAATGTGATGCTCACGGAAAGCCTCACTGAATTCAGCCCAAGTAGTGATTTGGCCGACCGGGCGCATAGCTTCGAAGTTTTCCCACCAAAGGCTAGCAGGGCCTTCGAGGTGATAGGCAGCATAGGTAACCTTGTCGGCTTCGGCTACGCTGGCAGAACGTAGCTTGTGGGTGATGCTGCGAAGCCAGTCATCCGCGTCGAGGGGCTCGACGGAATGGTTAAACTTTGGTGGGTACAGCTTGATAAAGTCATTGATTGACACCAGGTCATTTCGCGGGTGGCGTGCAGTGTTCTGCTCAATCCGCTCCAGCAGGCGGTTAGTCTCTCGCTTGTTTCTTTCCGCCTCCAGCATTACTTCGGCCAGAGAAGGCGGGTGAGGCAGATTTTCACCCCTAGCTCCACTGGCTTCCCCCTGCTCCGAGGCAGCATGGTTGCTGCGGGTGTTGACCATCCTAGGAGAAAACAAGACAATGGTTTAGATAAGGATGGCTCAAACTTAGCAAGGAAGTGCAGAATGTAATGGATAACACGGAATGCAGAGATGTTCATCTGTATGTCATGGTAATATAAAACTGCCATATATATACCAATGGTCATACACATCATACATAGTTTAGTACAAGCCCAGGCTACAGTACAACTATGATGAAGGACATTACATCTCATCAGAGGCATTCCAAGCTCCTATACATTATTTGTCTACACCTCCGGATTTGATTACACACAAAGTCATATTCCACAAGTCTCGCAGGACAGTGGAGATACAACTACTACAATACTAATGGTACTACTACTAACTCAGACAGCTCCGTAGTAGTTCTCATAGAAGTCACCTCCATAGCCTGGAAGTTCAACGTGACCATCCGGGAACAGACAGTCCTGAGGAGCCTGTGGACCATAGGGGCTAGGATGAGGTCTTGGACCAACAAACGGTGGCCTGCGGGGACCACGGGGTGGGGTGACGCCTCCCACATCACGCCAATCCACCATGTCCGGCAGAACTGATCTCATAGGATACAGATCCCTTGTATCCATACATCCAGCTTGCACCGCAGGTGCAAACCGAGTCAATGTGGCCCAATGATCAGCACGGGTATTGAAAAGCTCCAGCCTCAAGGCCCGATTCTCTCGGTCCTTATCTTCGAGCATCTCGGCAGTGGTACAAGTTAATGAGTCCTCCTGAGTGGAGTCAGCATAGATAGCCTGAAGATACCCTTGCGCTCCCGGAAGTGAAGCTGGCATGTAACGGAAGTCGGTGTTCCGAAGCAGGCCAGACCGGACTCGCAAGATGGTCATCATGGAATAGGCAGCATCCTGCACAGCCATCTCAACAGTAACCCCAAGTCCATAGGAACAGTGAAGGGGCTCGGTAGATCCAGGATAAGAAGGAAATATCCTGACGGTGCAGAGATATTGGCTTTGATTAAAGTCGCGGAACTGCTCTTCGACGGTGTATTCGGGATACCAACGGTAGCCCGTCTCGATCATTACCCGGACTAACATAGCAGTATGACCGGGCACGTCGAGGCACCGGGTCAGGCGGACCACTTGGTTCTGAACACGGTTGGCCATCTGAAAGCACAACCACAATGCAAAGACATCAGAATTTCTAGGGAAAATTGGACAGCATAACAGCTGTAAATGCTCAGAAAAGATTTGAGACATCCACAACAGTTCGCAATACCACTCAACAACATCATATCAAGATTCTGATCCAATTAGCAACATACTAGAATAGTAGAAACTGAACTGGGGCTTGTAGCATCAATCCTATAAGCTACTACGAATTAGTAACACGTGAACCTAATAGAAGGAGAGAGCCTAGTCCTTAACCCACGTTGAAAGAGAAGAGAATGACTCAGATCAGAAGCATAGGGTAAAGGAGTAAAAGAGCCTTACGTTCCCTCCCACAATCAATTCCCCTAAATATAACTAAAGCATTTCTAGACTCGACATCGACCAGTTTGGCTCAACGAACCTACAGGCAGTCCGGCTCTGATGCCAACGCTGTCAGGACCCCGATTCCAAGTCACATCGATCTAGCCGGTAACACCTCATATCACTTTGCGGCCTCACGCACGGTATCCCACGGGTGTCGCCTTACCATGGCCCGGGACCGTTTGCACCTTTTGGCTCACGTATATGATAGTATCGCTAGCATCCATATGACAGAGAACCCGGGCCGACATGGCTAGTCGTGAACCCAAAGCGGCACAGACCTATGGAGACAGGCATACATGTATCACATCGAGCATGTCGGTCATCAGCGAGTGATTCCAGGCTGTAGCACTGGGCTAACAGGACTCCGGGGACCCGGGCTGTAGCAAGCTAGGCAGGACTCCAGAAATCACCGCGTGACATTTCCCCGAAGGGACAGACATAGGAACGAAGTGAAACACATGCCGGCCAGTCAAGTGTCCTGAACAGTAGTGCTGGGCTAACAGGACTCCGGTGAACCGGGCTGTAGCGGACTACTATGGCTCAAGGAACACTAGACTACATTTCCCCATAAGAAAGGCTGGCAAGGATAAACAACTAGATTGTCGGATCCCACTCATACCAAGCATTTCAATTAAGCAAACATGAGTACAAAGGTACTCAGCAAGTCTTACATCAGAACCTACTATACATGCTTATTCTCAAGAAGGTGGTGGGGTTAATGCAGCAAGCCAGCTTTGACTCTTGGCTAAGCTATCCTACGGAACTTCACCAGTAAAATAGTTTTCGCACACGAGTCCACTACTCACCAACACAATACTCCACCGTGGATCCTCCCTCGTCATCCTACGAGAGGGCCATCCTCGATACTCACACTTATCTTGAGTCTTTTAGTAGTGTCCATTAACTTGTCTATGAACTGTATAGGCAACCAAGTAGTCCTTTACCGCGGACGCGGCTATTCGAATAGTTTTATACCCTGCAGGGGTGTACTTCTTCATACACGCTTTCACCACTTACCGCCGCTTACGCGACATGTACTCGGCAACCTTCAAGCGGAAGCCCAGCGAGGGTGTTGTCCACGGCCTACCTAAACACTTAAGTCTCTAGTCCAGGTTTATCGCCTATCCAGGTTCCATCCGCAGGGAGTCCGGCCGAGGTTTCCACATACGGCCCCGAACGATGTGAACAGGGTCCCGAGACGCCAAACGGGCGCCCGGCATACCCGGCCACGGTGTATCTACCGCAACATAGCCCACCCCTAGGGTCAGCGCTACGCATGGCCGCCAACACATAACCTACAAACACCAGAAACTATTTGCAACTCCTGGACAGAGTACTAAGGTGATTAAGAAGCCGAGAGGGTCCATTGGTATCGGGCCCAATGTACGGTAGTAACTGCATCTTAAATCACACATACAGATCTCAGTTCTTAGGGACGGCCTCAATGAAACAACCCACCATGTACTCCTACATGGCCTCTCATCGATACCTTTACCAAAACAATGTTCAACACATCCATCACATTACCGACATAAGCATTTCACTCTAGCCCATCACCCAGATGAACCAGACCTGACACAACTCTAAGCATAGCAGGCATAGCAAGGGTAGGAATCACATACATGGCTCAATCAACTCCTACACATGCTAGTGGGTTTCATCTAGTTACTGTGGCAATGACAGGTCATGCAGAGGATAAGGGTTCAACTACCGTAGCACACAGCAGTTTGAATTGCGTTGTCTTAATGCAGTAAACAAGAGCAGAAGCGAGAACATGGGTTTGTATCGGAATGATCAATGGTTGCTTGCCTGATGGAGTGGTAGTGGGATACTGCCCTTCAGTTGGATACTCGTGAATATCCTCGGAGGCAGAACCTACCACGAAGAACACATCGGAGCACAATCAACACATGACGATATGCAACAATATGATGCATGCTATGACATGGCAATATGAATGTGTCTTGGCCTAATGCAAGTTATAATAGAGAGGAATGAACTCATTTGAATCAAAGATTCAAATATTAGCTCATTAAACATGGCCTTAATAGTGCATTTCCTTATTCTGCTTAAACAGCAAGGTAAACTTGTTTTGTCATGCACGAAACCATTACAGATGGATAGATTGAATTTTTCTGATCATTTTTCATATATAATTCTTTGCATTTGGAGCTATGGTTGATTTTTTAAGATTTTTAGAAGTTTTGACTATTTTCTGGAATTTCCTGAATAAAATTAAATCCAGAAAATGCATTACTGCGTCAGCATTGCGTCATGCTGACCTCAGCAGGTCAAAGGCGCCAGCCCAGGTCAAACCTGACTGGTGGGCCCCTTCTGTCAGCCTCTCAGTGCACTAACTACGTTTAGTTAGCCTAATTACTGGGCAGGGCCCACTAGTCAGTGACTATACTAATTAAACTAACTAATTTTAGTTAGAAACTAATATGGATAATTAGCAGAGGGGGGCCCACTTGTCATTGACTCAAAGGAGTCAACCTGGGCCCATCCAGGGGTCAAACTGGTCAACTCGCCGGCGGCTTGACGCCGGCGAGGCCCGAGACGGCGGCGCGGCTCGGAAAATGCCCTCCGGCGACCAAATCGTCTACGGAGACCACCCATGCGAAGCCCAGGCTCTCGCGCATCCAATGAAGCAAGTGTGAGGAGCTGGGGTGGAGCGAGCTCGCCGGAATCGAGCTCGTGGCGGCGGCCGGAGTTTGGGCGAGGTCTGTTTCGACGCTACGGTGCACGGGAGGAAGAGCTGGTGGTGGCTACGGGTTCCTGGTGCTGCACTGAGCACGGTGAGGCGCTCCGTTGTGAGCTTGCACGGCTGTGGCCACGGCTGCGCCATGGCCGGCGGCGAGAAGCTCTCGGCCGCGGTGGAAAATGGAGCTAGGGGACGAGCGCGAGCACGAGAGAAGAGGGGAAAGGAAGAGGAGCTCACAGCGGGGTCGGAGAGGGGGTCAGCGGGCTCGGGGACGGGCTGGAGAAGAGGTGCGGTCGCCGGCGATCTCGGATGCCCGAGGTTGAAGACGAGGGCGAAGGCGGCGTTGCAGGGCTTCCGGCGAAGCGTGGCTCGGTGGGGAGGTCGAGGGAGTCGAGGCGGAGCTGATGGGCTCGTCGGAGGGGCGAGGGGAGGTCTCTGGCGGCGACTACGGCGATCGGCGGCGAGGGACGCGCTCGGCCATCGCGGGAGAGGATGAGGGAGACGAGGGGGAGTGAGAGAGGATGAGAGGGTGACGTGGGGGTCGCGTGGCGTCCTCTGGGCGTCTCCCGGCGTCGGCAGAAGCAGGAGGTGGCCGGCGCGTGGCCGGCGCGCGGCGATCACGCGCCCCTGCCTCCTGGCGCGAGGTAGGGAGTGACTGGCCGAGCCAGTAGGCTGGGCCGAGCCAGGTAAGGCCCAGGTGGGCTTCTTTCTCCTTTTTTTTGATTTAGTTTCTGTTTTCTATTAAACTGCAACTATTTAGCTTTATTAGAAATACTAAAACGTTTCCAAAAATCCTAAAAATAATTGTGGGCTTTGTTTAGAATATTTCCAACAGCAAACATTTATTTTCAGAATTATTTGGGCATTTAAATTATTTTATAGCATTTAAATGCCCAAATTCAAATACTTATGGTTTAATTCAATGACCTTCTGTTGATCTAGAAAAATTGTGCACCAATTTTGCCAGAGGTTCTAACCTAAGACAAAGAGGGTGAACATTTTAGAAGGGCATTTCAGGTTCATTGAAATTATTTGGGTAAACCCTAGCTGTTTCCAGGGGGTGTTGGGGGTTTCTGTCTTCCCCATTTCAAATTTAAGAGAAATTCAAACATGATGCACATTCTAATACTTGAACTAGCTAAGGTGTGACAGAATTCCCTCTGAGCTTTCCGAAGACGTTTCTTCAGTTTTTTAAGCACCCTTTGATCGACTGTTCCCAGTCATGAAACTAGCCATGCATACGTGTAAGTTTGTCATATCATTTATACCCCTATATAGTGTGCGAATAACTTTGAAAGGTGTTCGTTGGATGAAGCCAATCCGACGGTGCAAAGATGGCAGATCCGAGCACTACTGGCCGTTGGATGTCATCTACATTCCATCAGATTTTATCACATGTACAATCTAGAAGACTCCATGGTTGAACTTAAGCATAATGCACAAACCTCAAAACACAAGCACTTCTCCTTTGTTCTAGAATCTTCTGTATCATAATTGCCCAATTTTTCTTCTAGATGAATTGCCATTGTTTGTTTTACTTTATGCTTTACAACGCACAGTTCCATGAATCTTAAAATAGATTAGCTTTTCTATAAAACTAATTGATTTTGAATGAGATGAACTATAAAAATTAAACAAACATCTACATCATGCATATATAACTCAAAACTTACATGCTATAATATGATATTTATTCATAAGTTGGTTGCCAAATCTCATGCGTGCACTGCACATGTACCTTATTAGTATATACATATCGCTGTAGAACCAGCCCTTACCTTGTCCCACGCTGCTTGCACCATTTTCGGGAACATTTCATCTCTCGGAGCCTCCGAATCATTATACTCCAGGTTCTCTAAGGCTGCATGTGGAAAAAACTGTGACCGCGCATCATTGATAAGGCCTCGGTCAAGTCTCTCTCTCTCTTATTTTTCCTCTATGCCAAGTAAAAGAGACCCATACATCCAATATCCCTTATGTCACAATCATCTATAGCATTCTGAAAAGGATGCATGTACTGTTGCGATCTTGAATTGCCACCTTCCTTCTCATGTAAAAATTGAATCTCATTAAAGTCACCCAACAGGAGCCACGGGAGAGTTTCATAGTTACTAAATCATACTCCCTCCGTCCCAAAATAAGTGTCTCAAGTTTATACTAACTTTAGTATAAAGTTGTACTAAAGTTGACACTTATTTTGGGAAGGAGGGACTATTGCATAAAGCTACCTACTGGCTCTTCACTTGCCTAGTTTCACAAAGAAAAGAAAACTCTTCTGTTCGGCGTAACATAGGCTACATTTACAAACCAAGTAATATGTGCCTGTAGCAGGTTACATCATCCTGGATTCAAGCGCTCTTATAATCTTAAGAGCATTACACTACATTACACTCTGGAAAACAGTCGAGTCAACGCAAATCTACGTTAAATCAAGCAGACGGCAGATATTATACAGATAGGATCATCATACAATTATCAACCCAAGGCATCAGCAGCCTACACACCAACTTAATCACGTTCCAGCAATATTTATGGGAGCCATCACTTACTACTGCATGGCTCGAGAAAGGTCGGACAAACAACAGCTCGCCGGAGAACACAGCACACCTAGATCAGAGGGGGGAGGAAGCTACAGGATCTTCCAAAAATCGAGTTGTCGGCCACACGGTTGTCAGGAGATTGATGCTGCTAAGAGTCATTGATCAGCAGGGGATTGGTGTCGTTAGCTTGTCTACTAAAGAGCGACTGAGCCAGCTCCGGCGACAACATGTTGGCTACACATTCAAACTGCAACGAGAAATAAAACTAAGTTGTCAGGTAATTCTAAAACTGTAAGCTTACACAAAAAGATTCATGCGAAACTCAAGCAGCAAATGTTGATTGCATACCTTTTTGTGCTGATACTTTTCACGTATGGCATTAAGGGGGCATCGGTTGGTGTTGCCCTGAAGTTCCCATAGAGCGCATACACATATTTGAATATCAGAACTTTCGTATGAGGTGTAATGCTCCAGAGTACAGTTCTGCACAAGAAATACAATATATTAGAGACAAAAAAATACTTGTTCACATGGTGTATAGAGGTCTGTATCCAGAGTTTTCTTACGAACCCATGGGAGATCTGATTGGTCAAGTGTCCATCTGGCAAGAAAGACTACCGAGGCTGCCACCACTGAAGGGAGAAACCTCAGGAAATTGTAATTGGTCAAAGTCAACTCCGCAAGATAATTGGCCAGATAACCCAGAGTTACAGAAGGAGCCTGGGAATGTAGTTTGAGAAGTTAGTGATCAGCGCCATACATATAAAATGAATTAAAACTGTGCTAATATGGTTGGATGCCAGTCTTACTTTGTGAGAAGCCTGCGCTGCTCTAAGAAATCTCCTGATAAAATTTCAAGGAAAGGCTTGTTAGTGCTGAACAGAAACTTCGTATTGGAATAGAAATATGATATGATATGTTTAGTCATCCTGAGACATTAACCTGAGAAATGTTTTGATTGTGGGAACAGAAAGATTATATCCCAGACCATTAAGCACTTGGCACTCCATTTTCAGCACCTATTGAATCAGGATGACATCAGTTATGGCAGATCAACAATGACACATCGCATATGTGTAATTAACAATTGTTCAAACTTACACATGAAACAAGTACCTGGTCTTTTGTATATGTATTATCAGTTATGAAACAAAATTCTTCAACACGTGGTGCACAGATCTCTTCATATTTTCTGCAGATGGAAGTAGACTTTTAAATGATTCTACTGAAAGATATCACTGGAGCCCATGGCAGCAGAAAGAATCAAACGATAAACATAATTGATGTGTTTGGCACAAAACAAATCTTCATATCAATTTCATTGTTTTTTATATTAATAAATATTAAAATCAAGCAAATACAAACTTACGAGGCAATCAACATGCTAGTTATTCCAAGAAGTTGCAATTTCTGTCTTTCAATATATTTCCAAGAAAGAAATTGGTCGATAAGGTATACAGTTAGGTACAGCGTGTCTGGCACAAGTTTATACTCTTCAGCAACCTGCAAAGATAGAGCTTCATAAACTGAGAAGTTATGGACATTAAAGATTAAACTGGAACAAGGATCTTGATTTGGGACAAAAGAAAATGCAGGTTTCCCTTATGCATGTGGGAAATGCATCACGTATGTTTCTGGTGCTGAAGACCACCGGATACCTTATTCTGACCTCTACACTATTCACAGGGTCGCGACTTATATGTTTTCTATATGTGTATACTGCACATGTTACCACCACAGCACGAGTTTAATCATGTCATGTTCGGCTCAATTTGGAATTGGGTAAGTTATGTGGTGCAAGAAGAATGCATGAGTGGATCATCACCACTGATTCAAACTTCTCATATAAAATCCTCCAGCGCTGGCATCCAATAGTTATGAGATTTGGAAGGGAAACAAAGAAACCAGGCAGACAAGAATGAAAAAGAATGTTTATGTAAGCTATTGAGTTGAGCTTGGACAGGTGTAAAAACCTAGAGGTCTATTCCTCTCTGTGAAATGAATGGGCAGAGTTCTTACCTTCCATAAAAACACACATCCACATGCAACTTGTTACTTCATAATTGCAAGTTATATACATAAGTTTGTATGCGAAGTTGCAGTGAAATGGCAATGATGAATGCTCAATCGTAAAAACATGGGAGTAGTTAAACTATTATGTATAAATTTAATCGGAAGCAATCCATACAAACCTCAACAAGCCAATCAATGAGGATTCCTCGCATGCCTTTTGTAATATCCCTTTGCAAAGTCTCCATGTAATTTGATTTAGGCCTTCTTATAAGCTGGGGCATAACATGAGCATATAAGATGGACGCTCAAATGCTTTCACAAAAATAGCATACTAACACCATAGCACAGAGATGAAACACAAGCGTTCAAAAATGAAATTCTTCCCAGCTTAATAAGGCATGTAAAATATGAGAAATTTAGAAGACCGTCTAAACAGTAGAAACTCTCCCCTTTTACCAAAAAACATCAACATACCTCTGCAGCCATTAGGTTTGTGTATATCTCTGCAGCATAGGAAATACACATTTGCGGATTGCCATTATCTTTGTCAATATCTATAATGTTTAAACCAGCATAGTCCCCTGGAAAAAAGATACAGATTCTTTAGATGCTAGTACCCCACTAAACAGAATACATGAGTATCTACAAATTTGTCAAAAATGAGTAGTGCACAAAACATTTACAATATGCTTTGTTATTTATAATTTCTGTGGCCACAGAAAGACCATCAAGATTTTGTTCGCAAAAAAGGAAGACCGTCAAGATTCAAGAATATACTCAGAATATGACCAGACAACCAGCAACAAAGTGTAAAATTACAAGTGAAGAGAATCACCAAGCAGTCTTTTGGACTTCTATGTTCAAACCTATCTTTAAGTCCAGATGCTAAACGGTAGAGAAAAGACGCGACTTAACTAACCAGTGTTTGAGTTAGCAGTTTCAAATTTATCTCCTGTGGTCCTTCCGTGAAAGAATGCCTCATGAAAACCACTCTCCCTGTTCCATTCAGTATTCTGCAACAACGACCCTTTGTTTTCAAGCAAAGCAGTGGGCTCCTCCTTTGGTGGTGAAAGCTCTTCCTTCTGAGCTTCTTCAACGTTGTGACAATCATTCACAAATGAAGTTCCACTAACAGCAGGAAGAGGTGGCTTAGGGACCTTCTTTGAGCGCTGCTTGTTTTTGCTTGGATTTCGTCCTACCTTTTGGGTGGGCCTCAACTGGGACAAAGGAAATAGCTCTTCATTTAGTTGAATATATATGTTTGGGAAAAAGTAATGGTCAACAAATCAAACTAGGATACTGTAATAATATGTGGAACATCTTGGTACCTGTAGCTTAGTCACAGCAGTGCAATTTCTGTATGAGTTTGCACAGCTTATGTTTGTCACGTCCTTGAGCACTGCTCTCCTTTTAGGGTGTGGAGCTGAAGCTACAGCACTTACACAAGTATTCTCATCCAAAGCTCCCCGTTTTGTCTTCCCTTTAGCTGTCGGTTTTTGTTCAGTTCTCACGGGTACCAGTGCGGGGTGAGCCACTCCACATCTTCTACTACTATTAGCAACTTGAGCTCGTGTGACGCGGCCACTGGGACCTTGGCAAGCAATAAGGACGGGAATATCCTTTCTTGAAGCCATTTAAGCCTGACTGGGTTAAAATGAAGATGGCATTATGGATTCATGCACTGAACAAACAAGATAGCAAGAAGTAGCATTGCAGAACTGAAAGGGGAATAAGACTACGGTGTGCATGAAGCATCATGCAACGTTGCTAAATAAGCAAGTGAAAGTACGAGTTTATCCAGTCTACTGAGAGGAGCGCATAAGCGAGAGAAACAGTAAATTCCTCAGATCTAAAAATCATAGAAGCAACCGATTAGTTATTATTCATACGCATAATTTCAACAAATTACTTTCTGGTATTGTGTCTATGAAAGAAAAATGAGAAGAAATGAAAACCCATAGCCATGAAACCCACTTCACAAGATGCACAGTTTGCATTATACTTAATCAAAATACGAAAACTGATAATGTTCTTTTTCTTTTGCAGAAAAGGTATTTCATTCTGTAATAAGCCCTGGCATTTAGTTCCACGACGGCAAGTCTTGCACAAAACATGGAGCACGTAGAAGAAAATGTAATGTCACGTCCTGCATCTATATTTTGACAGATCGGTTGTATACTTGGGCAAACAAAATCTCCAAATCGTGTTGACAGGGCATC
>NC_041388.1:195726103-195793607 GCF_002162155.2 Triticum dicoccoides
AGTTTATTCAAGCAACATTGCAGTAGGTTAATTAAGATGAGAAAAATTGTGCTCTAAAGAACGGCCGTAAAACCAGAACTCTAAAAAGGAAACTCAGATTTTGCAGACCACCCACCCTTTAAACCCAAGTACAGGATTCTTGGAAATATTGTAATCAGACTAAAGAAATCAGATTACCTATACCATCAGATTCATGAGTTCTTGCAAAAGAATGGGGGCACCACCAGTTGTTGAAAAAGAAAGCTCAAATTCTTTTCTTTAAAACAAGAAAGCCCACATTCGGCGGCCATGGTGTGCAAGGAAGGAGAGCATCTAGGGGAATGTGAGGACAAAGAACTCGCCGGCGTCGGGAGGGACGGGCGAGAGGGTCGCCGCCCGCGTCGATCTGCCGAGGCCCAAGAGGAGCGAGCAAGAAAGACTGGATTGCCGTCGATCCGGCGGCGAGGGAGGATGTGTCGACAGCCGGTCCTGGAGGAGGCAGGCCGCCGTCGCTGGAGTGCTTCGCCAAGAGCGAGATGTGGGGCAGCGAGGCGCGGGAGGGGCCCTGCGCTCGGGGAGGACGGGCAGGCTCTAGGGTATACGAGGGGAGAATGCAGCGGCGGGAACCCTAGCGGTCCGCGTTCAGATCTGTGCCGAAGAGGAAAGCTCTCCCCAGCGCCGGCGGGATCCGGGTGAGGCGGCTGCGGCGGAGGCGGCGACCACCTTTCGGGTTTTGAAGTTTGAAGGGAGGAGGCGGGATGATTTGGGGCGGCGTACAAGAGGAGGATAGTGCGGCCTCCGCGTACCCCCTGGGGCCTATTGGGCCGGCCTTTTTACTCTTCACGTGTCACTTGGGCTTTATCGGATAAGAGCTTGTGTAACGTAGATGGACAATAAGAGCCTAAAAATTCCTCAAAATAAAAAAAAAGCCTAAAAAAGAGCCGAGTGCGAGATCTCAAAAATAAAAAACCTGAGTAATTCACCATGATGGTTGTAACTCTTTAGTGACCCCCGGATTTTCTCATAGATAAATGTACGAAATAAATCCAATTTGTAAGAAAAAGATTACTCCTTGCGTCCACGATTCCGTTCTGGACCATTAGATAAGGATCCAAAGATAAAAAGTGAAACAAAGAATATCACTATTGTATAAAAAAGTTATTTGGTACGCGAGGCGGAAGACGATTCATGAGTCTATTTTTCAAACCCCACACCAAACCAGCTCCTTCATTAGCTGATGGATTTGAAGTCTCTGCCTAAACCGGAGGTCCTTCATACCACTTCTACTCCCCGAGTAGATGTACAATGTTGGCTGCCACCTCAAGACAACCACATGAAAATTAATGTTGATGGGGCGTGATCGCGAGTAAGGGGTCTCGAGCTGGTAGGCTTGGCATGATGGTAACATAGACACATGATTTGCCCAGGTTGGGACTCTCTCGAAGAGATGATACCCTACATTATGTTTGATAGTATTGATTTGGAGGGGGTACAAGTTACATGTTGATCTACCACAAGATTGAGGGTGTATGAGAGTTGTCGCATGTGGTCCTCGCCATTTGATTTATATAGATACAAGGGGTGCCTAGGATTTACACATAGGTAGGTTACATTTAAGGGTAATCGTGACGAAGACGACCTCTAAGTCTTGGAGTATGCGCCAAGTATTTGGAAGATGTCCACCTTAACGCTCTTGGACCCGACAAACGTGGCCTACTGGTTGATAATCTTGGGGGTCCTCAGCCCAGCCCATATGTTCGGGAGCCCGTGGCAAGCACCCCCTAGTCCAGGATACCATCACTAGCCCCTGAACCGTCTTCAAGTCAAGGACACTCCTGTTGAGGAACGTTGTATGGAAAACAAAATAATTTCTACGCACATGCAAGATATATCCATGGAGATGCATACCTATGAGAGGGGAGAGTGTCTTTACGTACCCTCGTAGACCGTAAGCAGAAGTGTTTATTAACACGGTTGATGTAGTCGAACTTCTTCGCGATCTAACCAATCAAGTACCGAACGTGCGGCACCTCCACGTTCAGCACATGTTCAGCTCGGTGACGTCCTCACCTTCTTGATCCAGCAAGACGGTCAAAGTAGTAGATGCGTTCCGGCTGCACAAGGTGATGGTGATGCTATTGTAGGATCGAAAGTAGGTCTAGAGGGGGTGATTAGACTACTTGACCAAATAAAAACATAACCTTTTCCGAATTTTAGTTGTGGGTAGATTTTAGCAATTTAGCACAAGTCAAGCAATCAACCTACACATGCAATTCTAAGAGTGTAGCAGCGGAAAGTAAAACATTGCATATGAAGGTTGATACGTCTCCAACGTATCTACAATTTTTTATTGTTCCATGTTATTATATTATCTGTTTTGGATGTTTTATTGCATTAATATGTTATTTTATATTATTTTTTGGGACTAACCTATTAACCTAGAGCCCAATGCCAGTTTTTGTTTTTTCCTTATTTTTGAGTTTCGTAGAAAAGGAATACCAAACGGAGTCCAAACGGAATAAAACCTTCGTGATGATTTTTATTGGACCAGAAGACACCCAGAAGACTTGGAGTGCAAGTCAGAAGAGCCACGAGGCGCGCCCAAGGGGGTAGGGCGCGCCCCCTACCTTGTGGGCCCCTCGGTGACCCCCTGACCTAGATCTCCTCCTATATATTCACATATATTCCCAAACCACCAGAAGCATACACAAAAACACTTTTCCACCGCCGCAATCTTCTGTTCTCGTGAGATCCCATCTAGGGGCCTTTTCTGGCATCCTGTCGGAGGGGGATTCAATCACGGAGGGCTTCTACATCAACTCTATTGCCCTTCCGATGAAGCATGAGTAGTTTACCACAGACCTACGGGTCCATTAGCTAGTAGCTAGATGGCTTCTTCTCACTCTTTGATTCTCAATACCATGTTCTCTTTGATGTTCTTGGAGATCTATCCGATGTAATCTTCTTTTACGGTGTGTTTGTCGAGATCCAATGAATTGTGGATTTATGGTCAGCTTATCTATGAATATTATTTGAATCTTCTCTGAATTCTTCTATGCATGATTTGATATCTTTGTAATTCTCTTCGAATTATCAGTTTGGTTTGGCCAAGTAGATTGGTTTTTCTTGCAATGGGAGAAGTGCTTAGCTTTGGGTTCAATCTTGCGGTGTCCTTTCCCAGTGACAGTAGGGGCAGCAAGGCACGTCTTGTATTGTTTCCATCGAGGATAAAAAGATAAGGTTTTGTAGGATCGAAAGTAGGTCTAGAGGGGGGTGATTAGATTACTTGACCAAATAAAAATCTAGTCTTTTCCTAATTTTAAGTCTTGGCAGATTTAGCAACTTAGCACGAGTCAAGCAATCAAACTACACATGCAATTCTAAGAGTATAGCAGCGAAATATAAAATATTGCATATGAAGGTAAAGGGAGGGGTTTGGAAAGGCAAACGCAATTTAGACACAGAGATTTTGGGCGTGGTTCCGATAGGTGGTGCTATCATACATCCACGTTGATGGAGACTTCAACCCACGAAGGGTAACGGTTGTGCGAGTCCACAGAGGGCTCCACCCATGAAGGGTCCACAAAGAAGCAACATTGTCTATCCCACCATGGCCATCGCCCACGAAGGACTTGCCTCACTTGGGTAGATCTTCATGAAGTAGGCGAGCTCTTTGCCCTTACAAACTCCTTGGTTCAACTCCACAATCTTGACGGAGGCTCCCAAGTGACATCTAACCAATCTAGGAGACACCACTCTCCAAAAGGTAATAGATGGTGTGTTGATGGTGAACTCCTTGCTCTTGTGCTTCAAATGATAGTCTCCCCAACACTCAACTCTCTCTCATAGATTTGGCTATGGTGGAAAGATGATTTGAATGGATGATACGTCTCCAACGTATCTATAATTTTTTATTGTTCCATGCTGTCATATTATCAATTTTGGATATTTTATAATCATTTTATAGTCATTTCATATCATTTTTTGGTACTAACCTATTGACATAGTCCCAAGTGTCAGTTACTATTTTTTCCATGTTTTTTACATCACAGAAAATCAATACCAAACGGAGTCCAAACACAATGAAACTTTACAGAGATTTTTTTGGACCAGAAGGAACATAATGGGCCATGGCTGCGCCTGGGGGTGCTCCGAGGAGAGCACAACCCACCAGGGCGCGCTAGGAGGCCCAGGCGCCCCCTGGTGGGTTGTGCCTGATACGTCTCCAACGTATCTATAGTTTTTTATTGTTCCATGCTATTATATTATCTGTTTTGGATGTTTAATGGGCTTTAATATGCACTTTATATTATTTTGGGGACTAACCTATTAACCGAAGGTCCGGTGCAAATTGATGTTTTTTGCCTCTTTCAGTGTTTCGCAGAAAAGGAATATCAAACGGAATCCAAACGGAACGAAACCTTCGCGAGGATCTTTCTGGGAACAAATGCAACCCTGGAGACTTGGAGTACAAGTCTGGAAGTCCGTGAAGCTTCCACGAGGCAGGGGGCACGCCCCCACCCTCGTGGGCCCCACGGAGCTCCACCGACCTACTTCTTTCGCATATATATATACTCTTATACCCTGAAAACATCCGGGGGAGCCACGAAACCACGTTTCCTCCGCTGCAACCTTCTATACCCGTGAGATCCCATCTGGGGGCCTTTTCCGGCGATCTGCCGGAGGGGGAATCGATCACGGAGGGCTTCTATATCAACACCATAGCCTCTCTGATGATGTGTGAGTAGTTTACCACATACCTTTGGGTCCATAGTTATTAGCTAGATGTGTTCTTCTCTCTCTTTGATCTTCAATACAAAGTTCTCCTCAATGTTCTTGGAGATCTATTCGATGTAATACTCTTTTGCGGTGTGTTTGCCGAGATCCGATGAATTGTGGGTTTATGAATTTGATTATCTATGAATATTATTTGGTTCTTCTCTGAATTCTTATATGCATGATTCAATATCTTTGCAAGTCTCTTTGAATTATCGGTTTAGTTTCGCCTACTAGATTGATCTTTCTTGCAATGGGAGAAGTGCTTAGCTTTGGGTTCAATTTTGCGGTGTCCTTTCCCAGTGACAGCAGGGGCAGAAAGGCACATATTGTATTGTTGCCATCGAGGATAAAAAGATAGGGTTTATATCATATTGCTTGAGTTTATCCCTCTACATCATGTCATCTTGCCCAATGCATTACTCTGTTCTTATGAACTTAATACTCTAGATGCATGCTGGATAGCGGTCGATGTGTGGAGTAATAGTAGTACATGCAGAATCATTTTGGTCTACTTGACGCAGACGTGATGCCTATATTCATGATCATTGCCTTAGATATCATCATAACTATGCGCTTTTCTATCAATTACTCGGCAGTAATTTGTTCACCCACCGTAATACATGCTATCATGAGAGAAGCCACTAGTGAAACCTATGGCCCCGGGTCTACTTTACATCATATAAGTTTTCGATCTATAATTCTAGTTTGCTATTCATTTTGCAATCTTTGTTTTACAATCTATACAAAAATACCAAAAATATTTATCTTATTATCTTTATCAGATCTCACTTTTGCAAGTGGACGTGAAGGGATTGACAACCCATTTATCATGTTGGTTGCAAGGTTATTGATTGTTTGTGCAGGTACTAGGCGACTTGCGTGCAGTCTCCTACTGGATTGATACATTGGTTCTCAAAAACTAAGGGAAATAATTACGCTACTTTGCTGCATCACTCTTTCCTCTTCAAGGGAAAACCAATGCATGCTCAAGAGGTAGCAGTGCCCACCTCGGGTGCCCCCCGGACCGCCTCTTTGCTCTATAAATACCCCAATATTCCCAAAACCCTAGGGGAGTCGACGAAATATTGATCTAGCCACCGTAGAGTCCAGAACCACCAGATCCAATCTAGACACCATCTTGGATGGGGTTCACCACCTCCATTGGTGCCTCTTCGACGATGCGTGGGTAGTTCTTTGTAGACCTTTGGATCCGTAGTTAGTAGCTAGATAGCTTCCTCTCTCTCTCTCTCTCTCTCTCTCTCTCTCTGTAACAGCCTGGATTTTTTGCCCTTTTCTTTTTCTTGGATTTCCGGTTTTGTTTTGCTTTTCCATGGCTATGTGGTTCTGAAACTTGGGAAGATCATGTCTTCCTAGGTTTTATAGTGGCTTGTAACCCTCATCATCATCCCAATATCATGTCATTTCC
Source organism: Triticum dicoccoides (assembly GCF_002162155.2). Classification (NCBI taxonomy): domain Eukaryota; kingdom Viridiplantae; phylum Streptophyta; class Magnoliopsida; order Poales; family Poaceae; genus Triticum; species Triticum dicoccoides. The sequence goes on from NC_041388.1 coordinate 195,732,288, forward strand.
ATCCTTGACCTAACCCACAATTCTTTTGTTGGGAATATTCCTTTTCTGATAAAGGAATAACCCTTAAAACCCTAGGTTGTGAAGCAACCTATATTTCTGTCACTCCTAAAATTCCCAAATAATTCTCATAATTTTTTTGGGTCCTATATTGCTCAAATATGTCAAAATATTTCATTGTAATGTTCAAAAATAATCCTCCAATAATTATTTTCCTATTCTGTCCTAAATGACACTTTGCAAAGGAAGTGCTATTTATATTTGTTTGATTGACCCAAAACTTCTTGGACAGCTTTTCCTGTCCATATCATCGGCTCATGCGAAAATTCAACTCAATTTTCCTAGTAAATATTCCTGAGCAATTTTTCAAAATTCCTGTCTGAGGGAAGTGATTGTGAAGGAAGTACAAGCTAGACATATCCAAATGAATTGAAATTTTTCAAGGACCTTCCTATTATCAAATAATGACTCTCCTCCAAATATGAGCTCATTTAACTCATCTATGTGAGCCCAGCTCCAAATCTTAGTTTCTAGTCAGATTTTCATTTTGTGAAGAAACTATATTTTATATTGCTTCATTTCAGCTCAAAATATTCCAGGGCATTCTCGTATCCATATAAACTCCCTCCACCAAGTTTTAGCTCAATTATTTAATCCAATTGCCCTGTGAAAATTTTCCAAGTTTCTGTCCAGAATGAAACTTTGTGAAGAAAGTGCCACTTTGGTATTTCCAAATGGCATGAAATATTTACAGAAGATTCATATAACCCCTCTCTACCAAATTTCAGCTCACAGAGATCAAGTATGTGAGTGCATCATCCAAATCCCTGATTCTGGCCAGATTTGCACTTTCTACTGCAACCCTCATCTAAATGCCTCCTATTAGTCTGATGTTTGGTGATCAGCATCACCTTAGTATGTGATAATCATCAGACAAACTAGTTACCACGTTACCTAGCTGGTTTAACCACAAGAAGTTACAAACACCTTCTTACCGATTTACTTTTGAAGCTAAGTGCAAATCTCTTCTTCGCCCCTAGACCGATTTATTTCTTCATTTGGACTAAGGGAACCAAGGTCCATACACTGGACATGGTTAGCCGCGTCAAAGAGCGCCGCTTGTGCCAGTGCGCGTGGTGATCACGCTTGCGTCATGGCTGCAGGCGTGCTCTGGCTTGTTCCGGCCACTATGCTCGTCTCCTCCCTCCTCTTCTCGACCTCAAACCTTGTCCAGGAGCTCGCCCGTGCTCGACTACGTCTCCGTGCATCGGTGCTTCGTCATGGTTCGCCATCAATGTCTCGAAAACACCATGCCCGTGCCACGCCCTGCCTCTGCCTGCCATTAAAGCTTGGTCGGGAGCTAGCTTGTGAGATCCAGAGCCTTCCCCGCGGCTATTAAAGCGTGCCCCGAGTCCCTCCTCACCTCACCAGCCTCTCCCCAAGCCTCCTCGCCCACTAGAGCCCTCGGCCCTTTCTTCTTTTCGCCGGAGTTCGCCATGGCCGCCTCGGCCTCGGCATGGTTCCGGCCAACCCAAGCCTCCCCTCGCCGTTCTGAGATGTCCACCGAGTTCGCCTCATCCCACTCAGCCGCCCCACCCATCGCCCCTCGCCGGAGATGGCCGCACCACCGAGTTCCACCACCGCCCCGACCGCCTCGGTCCTCTCTGCCATCCTCTCCCTGCGGCCATTCTAGTCGCCCCCGGTGCCCTCTACTCCTATGAATGGGTGCGCGGCCCTCCCCCGAGCCCGCCGGTTCCCTCAGCTCGACCAGAGGTGGCCGGAGTTGGTCGGGCTCATCACCGGAATCCGCCGCCTGTGTCCCTGTCCCCGCGAGCCGTCGTCGCCCTGCCTCTCCCCAGCGCTGCTGCTGCTCCAGGAGGAGGCGCTGCACCGCCCCGTACCCCTCCGGTGGCCGCGCCCTGGCCGGAGGTGGCCGGAGCCGGCTGGCCCCCTTGCCGCCCCTCCCCTGCTTCCTCTCCTCTGCTCACGGGAGCACAGGAGCGAGAGGAAGGAGACGACCCGATCGGCCCCACCCCTTGCCAGCTCAGCGTAAGTGGAGAAGTATTTCCAAGAATATGTTTTCCTCTAAGGAAAGCGTACTCTCGTTCTACTTCAGCCTCGAATACGTTTTCTCAGTTCTGAAAACGTATTCCTCTGAAAGGCATTTTCTATTTTCAGCTTTGAGGGACTTGCTGGTGATAAAGTCTTCACAAATTGGTCCCTGATCTTCAACTCCTCACAACTTTTCAACCGTAACTCCGATTGAGGTGAAACCAACGCTCACTTCTTCATATCGTCGAGTTCTATCTTTTGGTAAAATTTTCACTAGGTGTTCTCATAGTGAAAATGACCATTTTGCCCTTGCCTCTAATCAGCCCCCTCCGAGAACGTACCGTCCGACGTGTCGTTCCGCGGCTTCACCGCACTTCTTCCTGGAGTCTCCATCACCCTAGGCAAGCCACAATACCCACTTGCATGATAGTCATGCAGTAGCCATGGTTTTCAACTTGAATATTTATTAAATGTTTGCTTGCTTAAAATATGGTTATAGTTGTTTCGGTAATGCTTATGGATTCATGCTTACTTTCTTGCTATGTTGTTATGCACCTAGTTGTCATGCCCTGCTAGTTGCTAGTATTCTTTTCATATGCGTATGCTTGCTAGTAGTATGTGTTGATGTTGGTAATGGTCTTCGGTGCATGACTACCGTCTGTCCCGGGTACCGTTGTTATGCATGTTCCATTGCATCCAGTTGGTTAAATGCTTGCATGATGGCATTGTTGATATGTTCTTGCATGATGTTTATTGTTGATGCTAGTGGTCATGTTATGCTATGAGTAGTGTTGTACTGGTAATATTCATGCTCTTCATTATGCCATGCTTAGTTGGAGATGATTCATTGTTGATATGGTGGCTAGTTATGTTGCCCCCGTGCTTATGTTGATATCATGCTCATACATTGTAATTGTATCATGTTATTTTATCATGGCTCAGCATATTTGCATTCAAGTTTAGCCGGATTAAATTGAACTTGAACACCTGTTGGCTGAGTCATGGTGCCACCATATCGAACTGACCAGTGCAACCACGCTTACCTTTATGGGAAGGTCCTAACTAGGTCTATTGTCGTGCCTCTCGCCGGTGCCTCCAACTAGGGAAGGTTATGGGCGTGCGGTACCCTGGCCCGGTAAGCAGACATAACCTTGTGTGCCCGTTGTTGTTATTATTATGGATCCTGTCCTCGTGAGGGACGTTTGGCCACGACGGTGGTCGTTGTGTCTTTGGTAGACACGGGGCCACCCAGGACTAGCCCAGTTGGGAGTGGGTCGGAGTGGCCGGGAGAGTGTCATGGCAGTAGATCGGCTTTGTCGGAACGCCATTGGTCCACCCTTATGGGAGTGCGAGGCCATGGGTTCTGTTGGGGATATAGCTATCAGTTATGACCCGCCCAGGAGGGGCCGGGTCAAGACCCAATGGCGGGTCACAAAGGAAGCCCAGTAAACACTCAAGGCGATAGTTTGTTAAATCTTATAGAAGGCCTAAAGGCCTATAGGCGGCTTAAGGCCCAATATTGTAAACCGCCGTATGTAAGGAAAGACTTGTAAAGAAAGGCATGTAAAAGAAGTCACCAAGCCGGACTCGATTTATGAGCCGGCAGGGACTCTGTAGGCCACCAGGCGTCAACCCGTGTATATAAGGGGACGACCCGGTGGCGGCTTAGGGCAAGAAACAAGGGATCGATAACCAAGCCGGTGAACTAGCCTCTTGGTGATCAAAACCCCAGCAATACCAACACAACTAGACGTAGACTTTTACCTTCATTGTAAGGGGCCAAACTAGTATAAAACCTCTTGTGTCCTTTGTCCCGATTAACCCCTTTAAGCTTCCTAGTTGCGATGGCCCTACGACTAAGTCCTTTTGCTAGGACATCTGCCGTGACAATCCACGACAGTTGGCGCCCACCGTGGGGCCAGCGCACGGTGGATTTGAGTTCTTGAAGGGAAACTTCGAAGGGCTCAAGGGATACGTTGTGGGCCGGATGACCGATAGTCATCGCGGCAAGCTCTACATCGACGACGAAGGTTGGGGCCCCGAGGCCGGCTCAATTGAGTACGGGTACCGGGTCCCCTTCGGCGGAATTCATGTCTTCATCGGTCGGATCGGCGAATCGGGCCCTGAGACGAACATCCACACCAACCTCATCAAAACGGCTCAGCGCGAGAGGTCCACCCGTGTTCAATCTGTCGTGAAGCATGCCTTCGTAGGCTGCGTCCACGGTGGTGAATACTCTGAAGAATCGGTGGATGGTGGTGAGACGCCCGTCTATTCTGACGCCACATCATCAACGGGAGAGACGGACTCTTTGTATCAGCTGCATGATGGCATGCTCGGGGGCTGTTCCGATGGCAGCAGTATTCCGGACCCCCTTGAGCCGCCGAATTGGGCCGGAGTCTTCATGGCAGGAACACAGCCGGGGCAGAACTCCACAGTAGCGGCAGCAACAACCACCGGGTCGGCCGCAGCCGGGTCAGGAGACCCCGCGCGCCCCCGGCTCAGATTCTGATGGACCTCATGGATAAACTGATGACCCTGTTGACTGCCATGGTAGAGCCAGTGAATCAAGCTCAGCATGACGCAGAGGTGGCACGCGTACGTGAGGAGATGGTACAATCTAAAGAAAATTTAGCAGCAGAGGAGGTCAGGATGGCCGCGGAGAGGGCGGCTTTGGACGCTCGTGCTCAGCAGCTTCAGGCAGAGACTTTCCGGCTCTCGGTGGATCTGAACGCGTCAAACAAGGTCATGAGAAGAAGGCATCAGAAAACTCAGTCATGTCTACCTCTAACGCTTGATCCTAGGAACCTTTTTCATACGCTCGGGGCCGGGGCAAGTAACCCGCTAGAGGCAAATCGGATCACGACACCCGGGGCGCCGGTTCAGCCGCGCGCCATGGAACCGCCTCGTATACATACCACTCCACCTCATTATGTACCAACACCGCTGGGTCACTTCTCCAATCCCTTGGAAAACCTCATTGCAGCTTCGGCTCATTTGGCGGCTCTCCCGATGGAGGGCGACTCTCCGACGGAATCGAAACACGAAGGGTGAGAGAACTTCTTCAAACAACTCTGGCGCAGCAGGATGCGTACTCTTACAGTCGAGACAGGATCCATTCAACCCCTCACCCGAGCCGGAGCCCAAGCTACAGTAGGCGTATGGATTCAGCCGACATGTCAAGCAATGTTCAACGCCGCAACCGGCCGCACGTGCATGAGCCGGGACAGGCTAGAGCCCTTAACTTGGCGGATCAGGAGAGGATCCGACAAGAGGCTGAGCGAGCGTTTCAACTGGCGGCGGAACAGGCGGCTCATCAAATGTTTCCGGCTTATCCAGCAATCTCGGTTGAGGCAGGAGTGGCCACAAGAACCGCAGGTGTTCCTTGCCTGGTTCCGGCCATACGTAATGAGCGTTTGCAAAAGGATTTCAAGGGGCCTCGTAAAGTGCCTAATTACACGGCCGATTTACAGCCTGGGGCCTGGATTGAAAAAGTTATGAGATGGCCATGGAGCTGTTGGAGGTCAGCGACGCGGCAATGGCTAAATATTTCACCATGATGTTGGATGGAACGGCTCGTACTTGGCTAAAAGGGTTGCCCCCCAATTCCATCGGCTCATGGGTGGAGTTAAAAGCCCGGTTCATTCAGAACTTCAAGGACACATGCAAACAAGCTATGTCAATCGTGGACCTGACCAATTGTAAGCAAGAGGAAGGTGAGTCCACAACCAATTGGGTGCACCAGGTCAAGGAGATAATTCATTCATCTGATAAGATGGACGCCGGCTCGGCAGTCTTAATGTTGGAGAAAAATTGCCGTTTTGAACCTCTGAAGTAGAAGCTGGGGCGGCTTAAACGTGACTGCAATGGCATGGGCCAGTTGATGGCGGCTCTCATCAAGTATGCTGATTCTGATAGTACCAAGAACCCTGTGTCTGATGAAGAAAAGACAGGGAAGGGAAAGAAGAACGGCAACGGCAAGGGTCACCAACATAACCCGGCAAATCAAGGAGGTAATAAACGTAAGGCTGATGAATTTGTGGCTAACACCAATGCGCAGGGCAACAATCAACGGCGCAAGGGTAGGCAACTCCCTTGGTCGGGTGGGTCAGGTCCCACCCTTGAGCAACTATTGAATGAACCTTGTCCAAGACACGTCACCCGGGAGAAGCCAACCACCCATCTGTGGAAGGACTGTACAATCATGAAGGCATTCAAGAATTCAAATGCATTTGATGGAAGTCACGGCCCTAGTGGCGGTTCAGGTGGAGGCGGCTTTCATGGCCCGGGCGCCGGCTCAGGTGGAGGCGGTTTTCACGGTCAGGGACATGCGGGTAACCAAGGAGGTTATAATCCACAACCCGACTAAGGTAATCAGCAGCAATCCGGATATCAGAGCAACCCAAAATAGTTGAATAGTGGGCAATATCATGTGTTTACCACTAGCTTGTGCAAGAAGGACCAAAAGCTTCACAAGAGGGTTGTCAATGATGTTGAGCCGGCGATTCCGCGTTACTTACGATGGTCAGAACAGCCTATTGTGTGGAGCAGAGAGGATCATCCTCCCCGGGTTGACAATCCGGGTCACCTGGCCTTGGTAGTAGCGCCTTAGGTTGGTGGATATAAATTTACTAAAGTGCTCATGGATGGAGGCAGTAGCATCAACATCCTCTGCTATGAGACATTTCGCCGGATGGGGTTGACTGATAAGAGTCTTAAGCAATCTAACACTATTTTTCACGGTGTGGTACCTGGCAAATCGGCATACCCAGTTGCCAAGATTGAACTGGAAGTAGCCTTTGGGGATGAATACGATTCCAGAGTGGAGAAATTAACCTTTGAGGTGGTTAAGATCAAAAGCCCATACCATGCTTTGTTTGGACGGCCAGCTTACGCCAAGTTCATGACTCGGACGTTTTATGTGTATCTGCAGCTCAAGATGCCGGGTTATAAGGGCACCATTACAGTACATGGAAGCCGAAAAATTGCCCTGAAGTGTGAAGAAGGAGATGCTGCATACCCTGAGTCTGTTTGTGCAACGGAGGAGCTGAAGTTTTATAAAGATAATGTTGACCCGACAGACATGACGTCTCTAAAGAAGCCAACAAACGGAGCGTGAACCGGTGTTGAAATTCAAGTCAGCTGATGACACCAAGACGGTTGATTTTGTGCCTGGCGACTCATCCAAGCAATTCATCATCAGTGCCAATTTGGATCCAAAATAGGAAAGTGCGCTCATCGAGTTCATCCATGAGAACCAGGACATCTTTGCATGGAAACCTTCTGACATGCCGGGTGTCCCGAGAGAACTCACCGAGCACACTCTCATTATTGATCCAAAGTTTAAGCCGGTTAGGTAGTTTCTCCGATGATTCAACAAAGGAAGGCGCAAGGCCATCGGAGAAGAGGTGGCCCGACTCTTGGCGGCCGGGTTCATTGTGGAAGTCTTTCACCCAGAGTGATTAGCCAACCCGGTGCTTGTACTCAAAAAGAACGGCACCTGGCGTATGTGTGTGGATTACACCGATTTAAATAAGGCTTGTCCGGCTGACCCTTTCGCTCTCCTCGTATTGATTAGATCATTGATGCTACGGCGGGTTGTGCACGTTTGAGTTTTTTGGATGCCTATTCAGGTTATCATCAGATCAAGATGGCAGTCAAGGACTAGGAGAAGATAGCTTTCATCACTCCGTTTGGAGCCTTCTGCTATGTGTCTATGCCCTTCGGGCTCAAGAGTGCCCAGGCAACTTATCAACGGTGTATGAAGAATTGCCTTCACAATCAGATTGGGCGTAATGTTCATGCTTATGTGGATGATATAGTGGTAAAATCCAGGAAAGAGGAAACCTTGGTCACAGATCTGAAAGAGACCTTTTATAACCTCCGGGTCTACAAAATGATGCTTAACCCGGCCAAGTGTGTTTTTGGAGTCCCAGCTGGCAAGCTCTTGGGTTTTTTGGTGTCCAACCGAGGTATTGAAGCTAACCCGGATAAGATTAAGGCAATCACATCCCTGGCCAAACCAACATGCATCAATGACGTTCAACGACTGGCAGGTCGTATTGCTGCTTTGAGCCGGTTCATAAGCCGGTTAGGGGAGAAGCCAATGCCTTTGTATCAAATGATGAAGAAAATGGATGATTTTGTTTGGAGCGATGCTGCGAACTCTGCTTCTGAGGATATGAAGAAACAGCTTGCTGAGCCGCCGGTCCTGGCTGCTCCAGTTGAGAAAGAGCCGCTATTGTTATATGTAGCCGCCAACTCGCGAGCTGTTAGTGTGGCAATTGTGATGGAACGCAAGGAGGTCGGCAAGGAACATCCGGTTCAACGGCCGGTTTACTACGTCAGTGAGGTGTTGATTGAATCCAAACAAAGATATCCGTATTGGCAGAAGCTCGTATATGGGGTGTTCATGGTGAGCCGGAAGCTCAAACATTACTTTCAAGGTCAACCAATCACTGTGGTTAGCTCTGCTCCTTTGGGAGATATCATTCAAAATAGAGAAGCCACTAGACGAGTCGCCAAGTGGGCCATTGAGCTTGGGTCCCACAGGTTGAAGTATGTGCCACGTACTGCGATCAAGTCTCAAGCATTGGTTGATTCTATTAATGACTGTACAGAGATGCAGATGCCGGAGGAGAAACCAGACAACACATATTGGACTATTCACTTTGATGGGTCCAGACAGTTGGAAGGCTCGGGGGCTGGAGTTGTTTTAACATCCCCTCGAGGTGACAAATTTTGTTATGTGTTACGGCTGATGTTTCCTTGCACTAACAATGTAGCAGAATATGAAGCGTTGTTCCATGGTCTTCAAATGGCTAAAGAGATGAGCCTGAGCCGGGTCCGGTGTCTTGGCGACTCAGATTTGGTAGCTCAACAAGTGTCAGGCAAGTGGGATTCCAAAGATCCTCTCATGGCGGCTTATCGCCGTGAGGTTGATGCTGTTGCAGGGCATTTTAAAGGTTATCAGGTGGAGCACATTGACCGTAGGAAGAACGAAGCCGGTTGGGATCTCAGCGTAAGCCGGTCCCACCTAACACCTTTTTGGATGTGTTGCGTAACCCGTCTGTTAAGTTACCTACAGAAGAAGATCTAGCCGTTCCTGACCCGGAGGCGCGGTTGGTGGTGGCTCTTCACGTCATCACAGATTGGACGGTACCGTTCTTGACTTACATGACCCGGGGCGAGCTGCGAGCGGATGAGACCCTGGCCGACAGATAACCCGGCGGTCTAAGTCAATGACGATTTCCGACGGAGAACTATACCACCGTAGCGTCTCTGGAGCATTTCAGCGGTGTGTTTCACCTGAAGAAGGCCAAGAAATACTTCGTGAGATCCATGAAGGCGATTGTGGTCATCATGCCGGGTCAAAATCTCTGGTGGCCAAAGCTTTTCGTCATGGTTTTTACTGGTTGACGGCTCACGCTGATGCAGAAGATCTGGTCAGTAGATGTGATGGATGTGAAAAATTTGCACGACGGGCACATGTGCCGGCTCAAGAGCTGCGGATGATTCCCATCACTTGGCCGTTTGCAGTCTGGGGGCTTGACATGGTCGGACCTTTCAAAAGGTCTAAGGATAAAAAGACACATCTTTTAGTGGCAGTTGACAAATTCACAAAGTGGGTTGAGGCAGAACCAGTGAGTAAGTGTGATGCGGCCACAGCGGTTCAGTTCATGAAAAAGGTGATCTTCCGTTTTGGTTTTCCACACAGCATTATCACTCACAATGGCACTAATCTATCCCAAGGGGCTATGGAGGAGTTCTGTCAGCTCGAGCATATCCGGCTTGATGTTTCTTCTGTAGCTCATCCTCAATCCAATGGTCAGGCTGAGAGAGCAAATCAGGAAATCTTAAAAGGTCTCAAGCCCCGGCTTATGGTTCCCTTGCAGCGAACGCCGGGTTGTTGGGTAGAGGAATTACCCTCGATGCTGTGGAGTATCAACACCACCCCTAACAGATCTACATGTTATACACTTTTCTTCATGGTTTATGGAGTGGAAGCAGTGTTGCCTAGTGACATCCGTCATGACTCGCCCCGCGTAGCGGCTTATGTTGAAGCTAACAATGAACAAGCCGGACAGGATGCACTTGACTTGTTAGATGAGGAAAGAGACTTAGCAGCAGCTCGATCAACAATTTACCAACAGGACCTGCGCCGTTATCACAGCCGCCGGGTTAAGTCTAGGACTTTTCAAGAAGGTGACCTGGTGCTCCGGCTCATCCAGGATCTATCAAATGCACACAAGCTATCCCACCTTGGGAAGGGCCCTTTGTGGTCAGCAAGAACTTAAACAACGGGTCATATTACCTCATTAACGTCGAGAGCACAAAGACTCATGTAAGTCGGAAGAGGAGACCCGCCGGCCGCGGAACATTGCTCAACTTCGGCCATACTACACCTGAGCCAGCGGCTCTCATCATGTACATATGTTGACGTTATATATATTATGATAAGTAATAAAGCAGGACCATCGGTCTCTTTTCTTTTCAGAAAGATTACACATCTTTATTATTTTTTACTACTATTTTCAAATGACCATTAAGGAGCTGATCATATTTGAATCAAGTCTAACCTTTTTTGGTCCGGCTTATGATCGTATTCGAATCTAGCTGCAACTATCATGGCCACTTGGGGGCTTCCTGTTCAAACATAGGTCGTATTCGAACCAAAGAGAACATAGCTGTCGTAACCCTTTTGATCGGCTCAAAGCCAAACTCACTAGGGGCTTCTTGATCGTATTCGAATCACAGCTTAACCCATTTTGGGTCCGACTTGGATCGTATTCGAATCAGGGTCGTTAAAAACCTCTCAAGGTCATTTGGGGGCTTCCTGTTCAAACATAGGTCGTATTCGAACCAAAGAGAACATAGCTGTTGGTACCCTCTTGATCGGCGCAACGCCAAAGCCACTGGGGGCTATATGGTCGTATTCGAACCTTAGCCTAACCCCTTTGGTCTGGTTTACTGATCGTATGCGAATCAGAAAACCCCAACCTTTAATTACAAGGTCAATTTTGTTTACCACCTATTATTTGCCTTATTGGTTTTTTATTTGTCTCAATTTCACAAATAATGAGCATGGTCTTTTCACCGGCTGGACTATTTGACAACAAGCTGCCAGGGCATGATAATCATTAAGTATTTAGAAGCATTGACTTCTCAAAAAGACAGGATTATCAACTTCATCACCCGGGTCATTTAAACCGGTGGTCAGGAGATCAAAGGTACAGGTGTGGCTATTGTTTATGAACAATTGCTTTCTGTATTAATCAAAGGTTATTTCAGCCTTGTTTTCTTTTTACATCTGGTTCTGTTTTTTATTATGATAAAAAATATTGGCTATAAACCGGGTGTTCTGACCCATTTGGTACTAAGCCGCCAAGCCAGTTGTTTCCTTTTTATCTACAGGAACATGGTTGAAGTATTGCAGGGACAACCATAAACATGATGCATACATTAACATCAGAAAAGCACAGAGTAACACACGGTGTCTTATGCACGATGGCATAGGCAGAATATGTAGTGTTTTCAAAACTAATATATTACAAGGCTTTTACAAGCCCGTGAAGATGGTCATCACTCCTCCCTCACCGGTTCACCGCCCTCTGCTGATTGGAAGCTGGGTTTTGACCAATCAAAACCGTTCACGGCAATAAATTCTGCTTCTTCGTCGATTAGGCCGGCCGGATCAATTTCCGGAGCAAATGTATGTTCACGAACAAGCGGGATTAAATCTATCACCTTGTACGAGGGAGTTGCCATCTTCTTATTTTCCACATCAAAACCCGGCTGATACTTGTCGATATTGGTTTCATCTCCAAGAGTAGTCGCCTGAGGTCGAACTCCGCGTACGCAAGCCATGAAGTCATCTTAGTCAAAGGGAGATCCATCTTCCTTCACGGTAGGATACCCTCTGCCTACGTCCGCCGGGTCTAGATCTGGCACCTAAGCCTTGGAGTGGCTTAGGGCAGTCGAGGCTCCGGCTCTGGCACAGGAGCGCTTGACTTCTTGGAACCTGGCAGGTAAGATTGACAGCTTCTTTAAGACATCGCTGAGCCGGCTGGGTCCTTGATTTGCGGGAGAAATAGCGGCAAGTGCCCGTTGTGCGCCAATGTACAATTGCTCTACTAAGGTATACACCGCCTTCAGTTTAATCGCATTGTCTTGTCTCAAATTCTTGCTTCGTGGGCCTGCACATGTTATATAAACAAAGGATCAGCCATCGGTTTATTTTCCGGGCCAGCATAAGATACAAAAGGTCAGTACAGATGGCTTACCAAAGATGGCGGATACCATTTGAGATACTTGGTTCTTTAAGCCGGTCAGCTCTGTAGTAACCTCCTCAAGAGCTGCTTCCGCCTTTTCGGCGCGTTGTGTCAGCAGTGTTTTCTCTTCAGCCCAGGTTTTCTTCTTGGTAGTCAAGATGTTTTTTCAGATTTTCCATCTCACCACGACTTAATTGAAGCTTGGAGTCGGCAGCCTTGATTTCTGCCTCCTGATCCGCCAGCCGGGTCTTGGCGTCAGTCAATTGCGAACCCAATTCAGATAGGGTGTTCTGCAAGACATATACAGGTGTATTAAAGCTCAAAATTCAAGATTTAAGTCTCAAGTGCCTTTGCACTGCAAAGCCACTTGACACTTGGGGGCTAATGTATGCCAAAACAAATTTTTATGATTCTATTATAATTCAAGTCCCAAGTACTTTACAAAGTAATAACACTTGGCACTTGGGGGCTAATGTATGATATTCAGTAAGTATCTCAAGGGTAAGCCGGACTACAGTATTTGTTGAGTTCGGTACAAGATGGTTATGAAAATTCAAAGAACTGACTCATTTATGATCAAATGAATCAGCCCTTGGGGACTACAAGTGAAGTTTTGTTCTATTTTATTGAACTCTAGAAAAATCTAAAGGTAAAGTCTAAGCCTATATCATAAAGTCTACAGATCATTCCGGTTTTCTCATAATCTGAAGACTTGGGGGCTGGCAGAATATAAGTAAGTCAGAAGAACATACCTCGTACTTCAGTTGCAACTGCTTGACCATTTCGATCTCAGAGTCATGGCTGGAGTGCACATGGCTGAGATAGCCGGATAATATGTCATTGGCATTCAGATGGTCATAATGCGAAATATCAAAACACACCTTTTGTTTTTCCAGCGCCTCTTGTTTCACAGTATGACGAGCCAACACGGTGGGATTCCCCGGCTCAGTGAAGCGGCTCCCAGTGATCAGAACGTCTTGAGAAGACGGTGACGGCGGGTTAGCCGAGCTGGATGGTCCAGTGGCAGATGGGTTAACGGTGGTTTCATCAACCGACGGCTCAGGAGGATTTGCTTCTGCGTTGACAGGCGGGTCTTCTGGAGTATCAGTTAACGGATGAGAAGAGGGCATGGCCGGTTCAGGGATAGGAACTGGCGGGTCTTCCACCGACTTAGTTGCCTTTGCCTTCTTGGACTTAGCTTGACCACTAAGAGAAATATTATAAGACTGTCAGTATAAAGATACAGTTTGAAAAACACGGAGGAAAGAGGATTTTTCCTTACCCAGGGGCAGTCTTGAAGGCCAGAAACTGGGTCTGAGATGAGTCGCCAGAAGAGCGAGACACCTCCTGCAAAGATAAAGTAAAGTTAAGTAATGCAAGGGAAAGGATCCATTAAGCAGAAAGTCAAAGACAAAGAAGTAAACCTCATTCTGGCGCTTTTGAGGAGTTTGTTGAAGAATAACAGGCGGTTCGCCTTCATCCCGGGCTTGACGACGGCTCTCATGTTGCTGCTTTTTCAAAAGAAAGTGAGGATCCAGATAAGCCAAAGGGTGTGAAAACCTTACTTTCTGGGTTACGACTCGAAGTTTCTGTCTTGGAAAATGGGCTGAGTCGGAGGAAATAGTTACCTCTTCTTCCATGGCCTGACTGGCCCCAATGTCATCCTGGTAATGATCAGTGTTAATAAGATTATTAAAAAATTGGCCAAGGGAGTCAAGGGCTACCTCCGACTCAAAAGTATCGTCAAGCTTCATCATGTCTTCAGCGGTACTCTTCTTCTTCTTTTTAGACCTCCGGGTCATTTTCTTGGCAGTTATAGCGGCGACTCTCGCTTTCTTGGCAGCTTTGTGGTCATATTTAACTTTCCAGAAATCAGATTTGGCCTATAAACAGGTAAAAACAAGATGAAAGGTCAGGCAAGTATTAAAAAACAATACGCCTGGGAAAAATACAAAGGAGAGAGATCAGAGTTTCCTTACTTTTGGCACCGGGTTAAGCTTGCAGAAGGGGTTTAAACCAACTTTACTACAGTCTTCGTATTTTCCATTCACCAGAAGGGTTGACATTGAAACAATATCTTCTTCCGTTAATTGAACGGAGCTGTGACGAAGAGAGTCATCTGGGCCTCCACCATACTCGTACATCAGTTTTGATCGGCGGCTTAGAGGGATAACCCGCCATGAGATCCAGCAGCGGTTCAGGTCAACTCCGGTTAAGCCATTCCCTAATAAGGCGTTAATCCTTTTAATTGATGGGATCATCTTCTTCCGTTCGGCAGCAGTAAGCTTGTCAGGGAGCATGAATTTTGAGTCAAGACGCTCGGTGTGATAACCCGGCAGTGGCTTCTCGTTTGCTGGTGAAGTGTCTTGACAATAGAACCAAGTCCGATTCCAGTCTTTTGGACGACTCGGCAAGACTATGAGGGGGAAGATAGCGCCCTGACGACGCTGAATTGAGATGCCTCCAAGCTCCAAGCTAAGGCCGTTGGTGCACTCGTTCTGTCGGTTCAGATAAAAATACTCTCTAAACAGTTCCACGGCCGGCTCTTCCTAAAGGTACACCTCACAGAGCACTTGGAAGTTGCAGATATTGGATATGGAATTGGGCCCGATATCTTGAGGGTGGAGTTTGAAAAAATGGAGGACATCTCTGAAGAACATTGAGCCAGGCGGTGAAAAGCCACGGTTCATGTGGTTAGTAAAGACAATGACTTCACCATCTTTTGGATTGGTTCATTCTTCGTCCGGGTCAGGTGCACGGTAAGACATGATATTTTTTCCTGGCAAAAATCCTATGGAGAAGAACTCCTTCAAACATTCCTCAGTTACGGTTGAGGGAACCCAGTTGCAGACAATCGGTGTTTTGGACGACATGGTGTTCAAAAACGTACTGAAAGGAAGGTAACATGCCTGTTCAATTCAATAAATATGATGAAAGTACAAGATGATATAGGGGGTAATGGCGGCTTAATTAAGGGCTAATGTTATATAAGGAAAAGTAAGCCGACACAGTAAGCCGCCATGACTACAGACATTTGAGAAATACCAGCGGCAGAAATTGGTTAAGTATGGAGACAAACATGTTTCTTAACTTCTGGATATTAATATGGATCAAATGGCCGTTCAAAATGAAAAAAATTCCTAGACCTAAAAATATAGCTCAGATGAGTTCATCAGTTCTGAATGCGGCCCTTGTACAAGAAAAAGGATCTACTAATGTCAAAAGTAGGCACCAAACAACTACCGTTTAAGCATACATCTTTTTTGGATCAAGAGGAGGAGGCAGTGGAAGGACTAGAAGAAACTGCGAAGAACTATGAAGAACATGAGGCAAAACCTAGAAGCTTTGAATGCAGATCTGAGGAATAAGAGAACGAGAACTTACGGCTACGGATTCTCCAAGGAAGATCGCCGCTGTTCTCTGAACTAGGTCTGGTTGATGCAGCGGCCAAGGTCGGTGATGAGATGCTCGGCGACGGCGGCGGAGCTCGAGCAGCAGCGGAGGTCGCGAGAGGAGGAAGACGAAGAAGAGAGGAGAATGAGAAAAACCGGCCGCGTGCCTATTTATAAGGAAAAAAGCGAACAGACGACTGCAAAAATCGAGGAAGACCCAAATAATGGTTATCCAACTAAATGGACGCCTTGATTCTCGGGAAGCATTAAAGATGAAGATCCGTTGAGAGATGACGTCATGAAAGTTTTTTGTGTTTTCAAGAGATGACATCATGGCGGGTTATACAAAACCCCTGCGAGGATAAGAAGATGGATTTTGGCTAAATGTTGAAGATTGACAAAGAACAAAGTTCAAAGTCAACCTAGGGCCTAATGTTGGGGATATAGCTATCAGTTATGACCCGCCCAGGCCGGGTCAAGACCAATGGTGGGTCACAAAGGAAGCCCAGTAAACACTCAAGGCGATAGTTTGTTAAATCTTATAGAAGGCCTAAAGGCCTAGAGGCAGCTTAAGGCCCAATATTGTAAATCGCCGTATGTAAGGAAAGACTTGTAAAGAAAGGCATGTAAAAGAAGTCACCAAGCCGGACTCCATTTATGAGCCGGCAGGGACTCTGTAGGCCACCAGGCGTCAACCCGTGTATATAAGGGGACGACCCGGTGGCGGCTTAGGGAAATAAACAAGAGATCGATAGCCAAGCCGGCGAACTAGCCTCTTGGTGATCGAAACCCCAACAATACCAACACAACTATACGTAGGCTTTTACCTTCATTGTAAGGGGCCGAACTAGTATAAAACCTCTCGTGTCCTTTGTCCCGATTAACCCATTTAAGCTTCCTAGTTGCGATGGCCCTACGACTAAGTCCTTTTGCTAGGACATCTGCCGTGACAATTCCATGACAGGTTCTGTAGTGTGGGTACAGTGTACTAACCTCTGCAGAGGGTATATTAAATCTATCGATAGCCGCGCCCGCGGATAAGGGCCTAGTTCGTAGTTGGTCACACTGTGAGTCAATAGTAGTAATAATAATAATGTGCTTAATAACAACCCCGGTTCAATGATGAGATAAGTTGGTTGTGATCGCCGGAAGGATCACCGTTTGAGACCAAGTGTTGGTCATGGTTGTGATCGCCGGAATGATCACCGTGGCATCAAGGATACCGAGTTGTTGGATATTCATGATGTTGTGCGAGAATCGTGGGTAAAGATCAAGCTGCTTGTGGTCATTTGATGATTACTACGGTATAGTTTATACCAAGCTTGATTTGATCCTGAGATGATCGTGTAATGTCCGAAGTTGGTAAGTGATGCATGTGATGGTTACGAGGTAACCCGAACAGAATAAATGGTGCATGTAGTGTCATCATGTTGCATGCTAGTATCATCAGATTTATATGTTCATGTCATGCTCCTATTGTTCTAGCGATATTATGTTCATGTTGTTCATGCCATGTTATCCTGATGATCTCATGATAATTCCTGCTTAACCTGTAATTGCCATGCTGTTGTTTGTCTTGAATGCTTTTGGTTATTGTGAGCTTGCAAGTACATTCAATGTACTGACCTGGCGTGTCATGCCAGTTTGCAGGTCGTGCCTGGATTGCTTGCTTGTTTGGTGTTGTTCCCATGTTCGTGAGCTAGGATAAACATTCTAGCCAGAGTCCCTGCGGATTGGAGTCCATCATCACCGTTCGTTGTTCCGCTGCTTCGAGTTGTTATGGTGCTTGTATAGAGCAACCGTGGTTGGCGTAATGTCTCCGTGCCGATGTTATTCATTGTAATATCGGAACACTTGTACTCATATTCGTGTCGTAATAGAGAGCTAGTTTGTTCTATACTAAGCAGTGCCGTATTCCAGAAGACGTCACCTCGATCTCTGGGCTGGAATACGGGGCGTTCTGGTTTTCTCTGGGCCAGGGTGCCACAGGCTTGGTATCAGAGCAGGTCTGGCTGTAGAGCATCCTAGTCCGTTGGAACGTTAGAAAACGGTAGTATAGGGTCTGGTTGTTGCCCTTGCTTGATGCATTTGGTTGTTGCATTTGTTTGCTGCATATAGTCTTATTTCGGTTACCATTAACCCCTGTTTCATGTGTAGATGGCGGTCAACTTCCATGAGTTCAGTGCCCTTTCCTTAGCTCCTGGTGCCGTTCCTATTGAGTTCAGTCCCATTCCTGCACCTCTCAGCTTTGCCGCCCTCCTTGGCGACATGTGGCATAGCATTTATCCCCTCGGAGATCCACCTCACTATCAAGTATTCCAGTTTTCTGCTGGAGGAAGAATTCAGGAATATGTTGCTCATGTTCATCTGTCAGCCCAGATTCCTGTCGGTAAGTTCACCTACAGTTTCCACAGTGGTTACGACGCTACCCCCGAGCGTGCCGTTCAGCTTGCCGCAATGGCAGGAGTCACTGGTCTTCGTCATCAAGAGAGCATGGTGCAAGAGAATTGTGCTTATCAATATTATCCCACCATCGTCGAAAATCCTAGGCGAATCCAATTTCCCTCCGTCAACCCTCAAGATGACCCAGCTATCCTCACCATGTCTCGTTACATGACAGTCGAGTGTCTTCTTATTTCTGAGTTAGTCCGAGACGCCATTCGGGCCAGGAGATTGCTTGGTGTCACTATACCTCAGTCTCCGCCAGCTTCTCCAACTCCTCCGCCTCGTCCATCCGGAGTTTCAGAGTCAGCGGTTGAAGGAAATATGCCCTAGAGGCAATAATAAAGTTATTATTTATTTCCTTATATCATGATAAATGTTTATTATTCATGCTAGAATTGTATTAACCGGAAACATAATACATGTGTGAATACATAGACAAACAGAGTGTCACTAGTATGCCTCTACTAGACTAGCTCGTTAATCAAAGATGGTTATGTTTCCTAACCATAGACAAAGAGTTGTTATTTAATTAACGGGATCACATCATTAGGTGAATGATCTGATTGACATGACCCATTCCATTAGCTTAGCACCCGATCGTTTAGTATGTTACTATTGCTTTCTTCATGACTTATACATGTTCCTATGACTATGAGATTATGCAACTCCCATTTGCCGGAGGAACACTTTGTGTGCTACCAAACGTCACAACGTAACTGGGTGATTATAAAGGTGCTCTACAGGTGTCTCCAAAGGTACATGTTGGGTTGGCGTATTTCGAGATTAGGATTTGTCACTCCGATTGTCGGAGAGGTATCTCTGGGCCCTCTCGGTAATGCACATCACATAAGCCTTGCAAGCATTGCAACTAATGAGTTAGTTGTGAGATGATGCATTACGGAACGAATAAAGAGACTTGCCGGTAACGAGATTGAACTAGGTATTGAGATACCGACGATCGAATCTCGGGCAAGTAACATACCGATGACAAAGGGAACAACGTATGTTGTTATGCGGTCTGACCGATAAAAGATCTTCGTAGAATATGTAGGAGCCAATATGAGCATCCAGGTTCCGCTATTGGTTATTGACCGGAGACATGTCTCGGTCATGTCTACATTGTTCTCGAACCCGTAGGGTCCGCACGCTTAAGGTTTTGATGACAGTTATATTATGAGTTTATGCATTTTGATGTACTGAAGTTTGTTCGGAGTCCCGGATGTGATCACAGACATGACGAGGAGTCTCAAAATGGTCGAGACATAAAGATTGATATATTGGAAGCCTATATTTGGATATCGGAAGTGTTCTGGGTGAAATCAGGATTTTACCGGAGTACCGGGAGGTTACCGGAACCCCCCGGGAGGTATATGGGCCTTAGTGGGCCTTAGTGGAAGAGAGGAGAGGTGGCCAGGGCTGGGCCGCACGCCCCTCCCCCCCTAGTCCGAATAGGACAAGGAGAGGGGGCCGGCGCCCCCCTTCCTTCTCTCTCTCCTCTTTCCCCCCTCCCGAATCCTATTCCAACTAGGAAAGGGGGGAGGGGGGAATCCTACTCCCGGAGGGAGTAGGACTCCTCCTGGCGCGCCCTCTCCTGGCCGGCCGCACCCCCCCTTTGATCCTTTATATACGGAGATAGGGAGCACCCCTAGACACACAAGTTGATCCACGTGATCATATTCTTAGCCGTGTGCGGTGCCACCTTCCACCATAGTCCTCGATAATATTGTAGCGGTGCTTAGGCGAAGCCCTGCGACGGTAGAACATCAAGATCGTCACCACGCCATCGTGCTGACGGAACTCTTCCCCGACACTTTGCTGGATCGGAGTCCGAGGATCGTCATCGAGCTGAACGTGTGCTAGAACTTGGAGGTGCCGTAGTTTCGGTGCTTGATCGGTCGGGCCGTGAAGACGTACGACTACATCAACCACGTTGTGCTAACGCTTCCGTTGTCAATCTTCAAGGGTAGGTAGATCACACTCTCCCCTCTCGTTGCTATGCATCACCATGATCTTGCGTGTGCGTAGGATTTTTTTTGAAATTACTATGTTCCCCAACAGTGGCATCCGAGCCTAGGTTTTATATGTTGATGTTATATGCACGAGTAGAACACAAGTGAGTTGTGGGCGATATAAGTCATACTGCTTACCAGCATGTCATACTTTGGTTCGGCGGTATTGTTGGACGAAGCGGCCCGGACCGACATTACGCGTACGCTTACGCGAGACCGGTTCTCCCGACGTGCTTTGCACAAAGGTGGCTAGCGGGTGACAGTTTCTCCAACTTTAGTTGAACCGAGTGCGGCTACGCCCGGTCCTTGCGAAGGTGAAAACAACACCAACTTGACAAACTATCATTGTGGTTTTGATGCGTAGGTAAGATTGGTTCTTGCTTAAGCCCGTAGCAGCCACGTAAAACATGCAACAACAAAGTAGAGGACGTCTAACTTGTTTTTGCAGGGCATGTTGTGATGTGATATGGTCAAGACACGATGCTAAACTTTATTGTATGAGATGATCATGTTTTGTAACCGAGTTATCGGCAACTGGCAGGAGCCATATGGTTGCCACTTTATTGTATGCAATGCAATCACGCTGTAATGCTTTACTTTATCACTAAGCGGTAGCGATAGTCGTGGAAGCATAAGATTGGCGAGACGACAACGATGCTGTGATGGAGAGCAAGGTGTCGCGCCGGTGATGATGGTGATCATGACGGTGCTTCGAAGATGGAGATCACAAGCACAAGATGATGATGGCCATATCATATCACTTATATTGATTGCATGTGATGTCTATCTTTTATGCATCTTATCTTGCTTCGATTGACGGTAGCATTATAAGATGATCTCTCACTAATTATCAAGAAGTGTTCTCCCTGAGTATGCACCATTGCGAAAGTTCTTCGTGCTGAGACACCACGTGATGATCGGGTGTGATAGGCTCTATGTTCAAATACAACGGGTGCAAAACAGTTGCACATGCGGAATACTCAGGTTATACTTGACGAGCCAAGCATATACAGATATGGCCTCGGAACACGAGACCGAAAGGTCGAGCGTGAATCATATAGTAGATATGATCAACATAGCGATGTTCACCAATGAAACTACTCCATCTCACGTGATGATCGGACATGGTTTAGTTGATTTGGATCACGTAATCACTTAGAGGACTAGAGGGATGTCTATCTAAGTGGGAGTTCTTTAAGTAATATCATTAATTGAACCTAAATTTATCATGAACTTAGTACCTGATAGTATCTTGCTTATTCATGTTTGATTGTAGATAGATGGCCCGTGCTGTTGTTCCGTTGAATTCTAATGCGTTCCTTGAGAAAGCAAAGTTGAAAGATGATGGTAGCAATTACACGGACTGGGTCCGTAACTTGAGGATTATCCTCATTACTGCACAGAAGAATTACGTCCTGGAAGCACCGCTGGGTGCCAGGCCTGCTGCTGGAGCAACACCGGATGTTATGAACGTCTGGCAGAGCAAAGCTGATGACTACTCGATAGTTCAATGTGCCATGCTTTACGGCTTAGAATCGGGACTTCAACGGCGTTTTGAACGTCATGGAGCATATGAGGTGTTCCAGGAGTTGAAGTTAATATTTCAAGCAAATGCCCGGATTGAGAGATATGAAGTCTCCAATAAGTTCTATAGCTGCAAGATGGAGGAGAACAGTTTTGTCAGTGAGCACATACTCAAAATGTTTGGGTATAATAATCACTTGATTCAATTGGGAGTTAATCTTCCAGATGATTGCGTCATTGACAGAATTCTCCAATCACTGCCACCAAGCTACAAGAGCTTCGTGATGAACTATAATATGCAAGGGATGAATAAGACTATCCCCGAGCTCTTCGCAATGCTGAAAGCTGCGGAGGTAGAAATCAAAAAGGAGCATCAAGTGTTGATGGTCAACAAGACCACTAGTTTCAAGAAAAAGGGCAAAGGGAAGAAGAAGGGGAACTTCAAAAAGAACAGCAAGCAAGTTGCTGCTCAAGAGAAGAAACCTAAACCTGGACCTAAGCCTGAAACTGAGTGCTTCTACTGCAAGCAGACTGGTCACTGGAAGCGGAACTGCCTCAACTATTTGGTGGATAAGAAGGATGGCAAGGTGAACAAAGGTATATGTGATATACATGTTATTGATGTGTACCTTACTAATGCTCGCAGTAGCACCTGGGTATTTAATACTGGTTCTGTTGCTAATATTTGCAACTCGAAACAGGGACTACGAATGAAGCGAAGATTGGCTAAGGACGAGGTGACGATGCGCGTGGGAAATGGTTCCAAAGTCGATGTGATCGCAGTCGGCACGCTACCTCTACATCTACCTTCGGGATTAATATTAGACCTAAATAATTGCTATTTGGTGCCAGCGTTAAGCATGAACATTATATCTGGATCTTGTTTGATGCGAGACGGTTATTCATTTAAATCAGAGAATAATGGTTGTTCTATTTACATGAGTAATATCTTTTACGGTCATGCACCCTTAAAGAGTGGTCTATTCTTATTAAATCTCGATAGTAGTGACACACATATTCATAGTGTTGAAACCAAAAGATGCAGAGTTGATAATGATAGTGCAACTTATTTGTGGCACTGCCGTTTAGGTCATATCGGTATAAAGCGCATGAAGAAACTCCATACTGATGGGCTTTTGGAACCACTTGATTATGAATCACTTGGTACTTGCGAACCATGCCTTATGGGTAAGATGACAAAAACACCGTTCTCCGGTACTATGGAGAGAGCAACAGATTTGTTAGAAATCATAGATACAGATGTATGTGGTCCGATGAATGTTGAGGCTCGTGGCGGATATCGTTATTTTCTCACCTTCACAGATGACTTAAGCAGATATGGGTATATCTACTTAATGAAACACGAGTCCAAAACGTTTGAAAAGTTCAAAGAATTTCAGAGTGAAGTTGAAAATCATCGTAACAAGAAAATAAAATTCCTACGATCTGATCGTGGAGGAGAATATTTGAGTTACGAGTTTGGTGTACATTTGAAACAATGTGGAATAGTTTCGCAACTCACGCCACCCGGAACACCACAGCATAATGGTGTGTCCGAACATCGTAATCGTACTTTACTAGATATGGTACGATCTATGATGTCTCTTACTGATTTACCACTATCATTTTGGGGATACGCTCTAGAGATGGCCGCATTCACGTTAAATATGGCACCATCAAAATCCGTTGAGACGACGCCTTATGAACTGTGGTTTGGCAAGAAACCAAAGTTGTCATTTCTGAAAGTTTGGGGCTGCGATGCTTATCTGAAAAAGCTTCAACCTAATAAGCTCGAACCCAAATCGGAGAAATGTGTCTTCATAGGATATCCAAAGGAAACTATTGGATACACCTTCTATCATAGATCCGAAGGCAAGACTTTTGTTGCTAAATTCGGAAACTTTCTGGAGAAGGATTTTCTCTCGAAAGAAGTGAGTGGGAGGAAAGTAGAACTTGACGAGGTAACTGTACCTACTCCCTTATTGGAAAGTAGTACATCACAGAAACCTGTTTCTGTGACAACTACACCAATTAGTGAGGAAGCTAATGATGATGATCATGAAACTTCAGAACAAGATACTACTGAACCTTCTAGATCAACCAGAGTGAGATCCGCACCAGAGTGGTACGGTAACCCTGTTCTGGAAGTCATGCTACTAGATCATGATGAACCTACGAACTATGAAGAAGCGATGGTGAGCCCAGATTCTGCAAAATGGCTTGAAGCCATGAAATCTGAGATGGGATCCATGTATGAGAACAAAGTATGGACTTTGGTTGACTTGCCCAATGATCGGCAAGCAATTGAGAATAAATGGATCTTCAAGAAGAAGACTGGCGCTGACGGTAATATTACTGTCTACAAAGCTCGACTTGTCGCAAAAGGTTTTCGTCAAGTTCAAGGGATTGACTACGATGAGACCTTCTCACCCGTAGCGATGCTTAAGTCTGTCCGAATCATGTTAGCAATTGCCGCATTTTATGATTATGAAATTTGGCAGATGGATGTCAAAACTGCATTCCTGAATGGATTTCTGGAAGAAGAGTTGTATATGATGCAACCAGAAGGTTTTATCGATCCAAAAGGAGCTAACAAAGTGTGCAAGCTCCAGCGATCCATTTATGGACTGGTGCAAGCTTCTCGGAGTTGGAATAAACGCTTTGATAGTGTGATCAAAGCATTTAGTTTTATACAGACTTTTGGAGAAGCCTGTATTTATAAGAAAGTGAGTGGGAGCTCTGTAGCATTTCTGATATTATATGTGGATGACATATTACTAATTGGAAATGATATATAATTTCTGGATAGCATAAAGGGATACTTGAATAAAAGTTTTTCAATGAAAGACCTCGGTGAAGCTGCTTACATATTAGGCATTAAGATCTATAGAGATAGATCAAGACGCTTAGTTGGACTTTCATAAAGCACATACCTTGACAAAGTTTTGAAGAAGTTCAAAATGGATCAAGCAAAGAAAGGGTTCTTGCCTGTGTTACAAGGTGTGAAGTTGAGTCAGACTCAATGCCCGACCACTTCAGAATATAGAGAGAAAATGAAAGATGTTCCCTATGCTTCAGCCATAGGCTCTATCATGTATGCAATGCTATGTACCAGATCTGATGTGTGCCTTGCTATAAGTCTAGCAGGGAGGTACCAAAGTAATCCAGGAGTGGATCACTGGACAACGGTCAAGAACATCCTGAAATACCTGAAAAGGACTAAGGATATGTTTCTCGTTTATGGAGGTGACAAAGAGCTAATCGTAAGTGGTTACGTCGATGCGAGCTTTGACACTGATCCGGACGATTCTAAATCGCAAACCGGATACGTATTTACATTAAACGGTGGAGCTGTCAGTTGGTGCAGTTCTAAACAAAGCGTCATGGCGGGATCTATGTGTGAAGCGGAATACATAGCTGCTTCAGAAGCAGCGAATGAAGGAGTCTGGATGAAGGAGTTCATATCCGATCTAGGTGTCATACCTAGTGCATCGGGTCCAATGAAAATCTTTTGTGACAATACTGGTGCAATTGCCTTGGCAAAGGAATCCAGATTTCACAAGAGAACCAAGCACATCAAGAGACGCTTCAATTCCATCCGGGATCTAGTCCAGGTGGGAGACATAGAGATTTGCAAGATACATACGGATCTGAATGTAGCAGACCCGTTGACTAAGCCTCTTCCACGAGCAAAACATGATCAGCACCAAGGCTCCATGGGTGTTAGAATCATTACTGTGTAATCTAGATTATTGACTCTAGTGCAAGTGGGAGACTGAAGGAAATATGCCCTAGAGGCAATAATAAAGTTATTATTTATTTCCTTATATCATGATAAATGTTTATTATTCATGCTAGAATTGTATTAACCGGAAACATAATACATGTGTGAATACATAGACAAACAGAGTGTCACTAGTATGCCTCTACTAGACTAGCTCGTTAATCAAAGATGGTTATGTTTCCTAACCATAGACAAAGAGTTGTTATTTAATTAACGGGATCACATCATTAGGTGAATGATCTGATTGACATGACCCATTCCATTAGCTTAGCACCCGATCGTTTAGTATGTTGCTATTGCTTTCTTCATGACTTATACATGTTCCTATGACTATGAGATTATGCAACTCCCGTTTGCCGGAGGAACACTTTGTGTGCTACCAAACGTCACAACGTAACTGGGTGATTATAAAGGTGCTCTACAAGTGTCTCCAAAGGTACATGTTGGGTTGGCGTATTTCGAGATTAGGATTTGTCACTACGATTGTCGGAGAGGTATCTCTGGGCCCTCTCGGTAATGCACATCACATAAGCCTTGCAAGCATTGCAACTAATGAGTTAGTTGTGAGATGATGCATTACGGAACGAATAAAGAGACTTGCCGGTAACGAGATTGAACTAGGTATTGAGATACCGACGATCGAATCTCGGGCAAGTAACATACCGATGACAAAGGGAACAACGTATGTTGTTATGCGGTCTGACCGATAAAAGATCTTCGTAGAATATGTAGGAGCCAATATGAGCATCCAGGTTCCGCTATTGGTTATTGACCGGAGACATGTCTCGGTCATGTCTACATTGTTCTCAAACCCGTAGGGTCCGCACGCTTAAGGTTTTAATGACAGTTATATTATGAGTTTATGCATTTTGATGTACCGAAGTTTGTTCGGAGTCTCGGATGTGATCACGGACATGAAGAGGAGTCTAGAAATGGTCGAGACATAAAGATTGATATATTGGAAGCCTATATTTGGATATCGGAAGTGTTCCGGGTGAAATCGGTATTTTACCGGAGTACCGGGAGGTTACCGGAACCCCCCGGGAGGTATATGGGCCTTAGTGGGCCTTAGTGGAAGAGAGGAGAGGTGGCCAGGGCTGGGCCGCGCGCCCCTCCCCCTAGTCCGAATAGGACAAGGAGAGGGGGCCGGCGCCCCCCTTCCTTCTCTCTCTCCTCTTTCCCCCCTCCCGAATCCTATTCCAACTAGGAAAGGGGGGGGGGGAATCCTACTCCCGGAGGGAGTAGGACTCCTCCTGGCGCGCCCTCTCCTGGCCGGCCGCACCCCCCCTTTGATCCTTTATATACGGAGGCAGGGAGCACCCCTAGACACACAAGTTGATCCACGTGATCATATTCTTAGCCGTGTGCGGTGCCACCATCCACCATAGTCCTCGATAATATTGTAGCGGTGCTTAGGCGAAGCCCTGCGATGGTAGAACATCAAGATCGTCACCACGCCGTCGTGCTGACGGAACTCTTCCCCGACACTTTGCTGGATCAGAGTCCGGGGATCGTCATCGAGCTGAACGTGTGCTAGAACTCGGAGGTGCTGTAGTTTCGGTGCTTGATCGGTCGGGTCGTGAAGACATACGACTACATCAACCACGTTGTGCTAACGCTTCCGTTGTCGATCTACAAGGGTACGTAGATCACACTCTCCCCTCTCGTTGCTATGCATCACCATGATCTTGCGTGTGCGTACGAATTTTTTTGAAATTACTACGTTCCCCAACAGCGGTTCCACTCGCTACTCCCTTAGTTTCCTCAGTGCGAGAGCATTTGCTCAAGCATAGGATGTAATCCTTCGTGTAGTGCTTGTGCATTCGATGTAGTATCATGCTTGTGTGTACCTGTGTGGAGCAGCTTTATAGCTTGTCTGCTGTGTGCTTTGTTGCAATAAATCGTTTTCTCGTGCTTCATTGTTTTGAATCCTCGGTGTTACCCCCTTATGGAAATTATTCCTTGACCGACACCGGATCAGAAGAAGCCGTAAGCAGTACAGATATGCACCAAGAAATTCAGGTTTTCAGCCGACAACATTGTATTGCAGACATCCGTCCAGATACAAATTGTATTTTGATCAGATTTTCAGCAACAAGAACCTGTCAGAGATACACTTTATCGCAGCAAAGATTAAATCAGAAAGAGGACAAAATTGGATCAACCGTGCATTTCAAGTCAAAGGTATGGGCTATGCACAATGATTGAATGTGCCATAAGTCAAAATTGAAACATTGCGGCACCCAGAAGTCAGTCCAATTGCACGGTGAATTCAGTAAGGACAGCCAGACAATTCTTGTCATATAAATAATCAGCTAATGGACTGACAAGAATATATATATATATATATATATATATATATATATATATATATATATATATATATATATATATATATATATATATATATATATATATCACCAAGAAAATCAGTCCCGTCCTTCTTCACAAATTGACGAAGTATACAAAGATAAGGTTCCCAGTCTGCATCGGTAGGGAATGAATGGATTCCCATACAAGATATTCAGTCTTCTCGATAAAATACTGCAAAAGCTTCTGGCATAAGGTACCGCGTCTTCACTAGCAAAGTATTTAAGGGGGGAAGCTTATGAGGTACGATACCCCGTTTTTTCTCAAGAAGATATCCACCAAAGGCTTCGAGCATAAGCCACCCAGTCTTCCTCAGCACGATATCCCGGTGGTTTCCAAATGCAAGCTGCCCAATCTTCTTCAGTACGATACTAGTAAAAGACATTAAATTATGAATTGTCAGCATATGGCAGTGTTTTCCAAGTGACGGATCTGCGACAATTTGGTCTGAAACAAAAATCCGTCAGAACAAAGGTATGCCTCGAGAATCATATATTTGTTCATTTAATGAGTATGCTTCCAAGTCCATGCAAGTCTCTCACACAAGGAAGAATTCACGGTACAAATCCGACAACCTCACCGATTATTCTAGAAACAAAAACCAGTGGGTGATGCCATAATCAACAAGTCTTGAAGGAAAGACAACATTGCGACAATAATCTTGGCAGTGATTATCAAGATCAGTCCCGCACATCCAACAATATGATGTTATTAACCCTGTCACTGTCCAGCCTAATCCACAACAGTATTGAGATCTGTATAACCACACGTGAGCCGGATAAATATACCGAGGCTCAAAACCTGAACTAGACCAAGGTATGATTGCCCGATATTGTATGTAACAGTATTCAAGGCCGCGAAAATAATCAAGGATATATATAAGGCCCCGCTCTTTTAGTTGAGGATCCCGATGAAGAAAGTAATAATGAAAGAGCAAGACCAACAATACAGGTATGCCAGTTATTATGTGAAAAATGTGGATGCCCAAGACCGTCTTATTCCACGGCAAAACCCAAGCAAAGATCCACCTAAGAGGTATACTCCATTGTGGTAAGGACCTCATAGCGAGGCAACCCGCTCAGTCCAAAGGATGCTCAGAACTGTCGGCATTGAATACCCGAGTCTGTCCGGTCAGACTCATGGACAACTCAATATATTGACCTCAACACCCGCGATGGAGCATGGCACGGACTGTTATTCCCATGGAGATACTGGCAAAAATGAAGAATCAGTGTGAAAACATATACTTTGAGGATTGTTATCTCTCGCATAGGGAAAACAATTAAAAGCATAGCCTATGTGGATGGGATTCTTTGCCAAGATCACCGCCAATCAAGTCTGCAAATCTTATCATCAGGAAGTGGTGCATTTTTCTATCAGTCACGACAAGCGATAGTCAAACCTTTGGTACAACTTGGATACTCAAGACTGTGAAGCCAGTCAAGATAAGTCAGAAACTCATGCAAGATGTCAGCATCCGTTAGCAAAAACAGGTATGATCCACATCACCGTTTTGGACCCAGAAGGCATGCATATATCCGAGGAAACCGATGCCTGAGTAGAAGAGATTCTTTGTTCCACGAGAAGATATGTTCCCCAACTCCATGGAATATTCTCGATACTCGATACTAGAATAACATTTCTAGCAAGGATCAATATCAAGAAGGACAAGTATGTCCGTACAAATAATATTTCGGATGCTAGCTCAGCCAACAAATATGAAAATTTGAGTCAGTAAAAACAGGAACATATGAGGTACGTCCTGTCAGAATGGCAGATACGGTGAAGCAAACCACCCCAGATCAAGACAGTCAGTTAGATCCAATACAGTGGAAATATTATATGAGAATGAATAAAGGAAACCTGAGTTGGAAACAACTTCTTCAAGTCAGAAAGATTATTTAACCCCGAGCAACCAAATCTCGAGGACGAGATTTCTTTAAGGGGGGAAGGTTTGTAACAGCCTGGATTTTTGCCCTTTTCTTTTTCTTGGATTTCCGTTTTTGTTTTGCTTTTCCGTGGCTATGTGGTTCTAAAACTTGGTAAGATCATGTCTTCCTAGGTTTTATAGTGGCTTGTCACCCTCATCCCCAAAATTCTTTTGTTGGGAATATTCCTTTTCTGGTAAAGGAATAACCCTTAAAACCCTAGGTTGTGAAGCAACCTATATTTCTGTCACTCCTAAAATTCCCAAATAATTCTCATAAATTTTTTGGGTCCTATATTGCTCAAATATGGCAAAATATTTCATTGCCATGTTCAAAAATAATCCTCCAATAATTATATTCCTATTATGTCCTAAATGACACTTTGCAAAGGAAGTGCTATTTATATTTGCTTGATTGACCCCAAACTTATTGAACAACTTTTCCTGTCCATATCATTGGCTCATGCCAAAATTCAACTCAATTTGCCTAGTAAATATTCCTGAGCAATTTTTCAAAGTTCCTGTCTGAGGGAAGTGGTTGTGAAGGAAGTACAAGCTAGACATATCCAAATGAGTTGAAATTTTGCAAGGTCCTTCCTATTGTCAAATAATGACTCTCCTCCAATTATAAGCTCATGTAACTCATCTATGTGAGCCCAGATCCAAATCTTAGTTTCTGGTCATATTTTCATTTTGTGAAGCAACTATATTTTATATTCCTGCATTTAAGCTGAAAATATTCCAGGGAATTCTTGAATCCATATAAACTCCCTCCACCAAGTTTTAGCTCAACTATTTAATCCAATTGCCCCGTGAAATGTTTCCAAGTTTCTGTCCAGAATGAAGCTTTGTGAAGCAAGTGCCACTTTAGTATTTCCAAATGGCATGAAATATTTACAGCAGCTTCATATCATCATATAACCCCTCTTTGCCAAATTTCAGCTCACAGAGATCAAGTATGTGAGTGCATCATCCAAACCCCTATTTTTGGCCAGATTTGCACTTTCTACTGCAACCCTCATCTAAACTCCTCCTATTAGTCTGATTTTTGGTGATCAGCATCACCTTAGTATGTGATCATCATTAGACAAACTAGTTACCACGTTACCTAACTGGTTTAACCACAGGAAGTTACAAACACCATATTACTGATTTACTTTTGGAGCTAAGTGCAAATCTCTTCTTTGCCCCTGGACCGATTTATTTCTTCAGTTGGACTAAGGGCACCAAGCTCCATCCACTGGACATGGTTGGCCACGCCAAAGAGCGCCGCTTGCTCCAGTGCGTGTGGTGATCACGCGTGCGTCATGGCTGTAGGCGTGCTCTGGCTGGTTACGACCACTATGCTCGTCTCCTCCCTCCTCGTCTCGACCTCAAACCTTGTCTAGGAGCTCGTCCGTGCTCGACTGCGTCTCCCTGCATCGGTGCTTCGTCGTGGTTAGCCATAAATGCATCGCAAACGCCATGCCCGTGCCTTGCTCTGCCTCTGCCCGCCATTAAAGCTTGGTCGGGAGCTCGCTTGTGAGCTCCAGAGCCTTCCCCGCGGCTATTAAAGCGTGCCCCGAGTCCCTCCGCACCTCACCAGCCTCTCCCCAAGCCTCCACGCCCTCCAGAGCCCTCGGCCCTTTCTTCTTTTCGCCAGAGTTCGCCATGGCCGCCTCGGCCTCGGCATGGTTCTGGCCAAACCAAGCCTCCCCTCGCCGTTTCGAGATGTCCACCGAGTTCCCCTCATCCCAATAAGCTGCCCCACCCCTCGCCCCTCGCCGGAGATGGCCGCACCACCGAGTTCCACCACCGCCCCGACTGCCTCGGTCCTCTCTGTCCTCCTCTCCCCGCGGCCATTCTAGTCCTCCCCGGTGCCCTGTACTCCTCTGAATGGGTGCACGGTCCTCCCCAGAGCCCGTCGGTGCCCTCAGCTCGACCAGAGGTGGCCGGAGTTGGCCGGGCTCATCACCGGAGTCCGCCGCCTGTGTCCTAGTCCCCGCGAGCCGTCGTCGCCCCGGCCTCTCCCCAGCGCTGCTGCTGCTCCAGGAGGAGGCGCTGGACCGCCCCGTACCCTTCGGTGGCCGCGCCCTGGCCAGAGGTGGCCGGAGCCGGCTGGCCCCCTTGCCGCCCCTCCCCTGCTTCCTCTCCTCTCCTCACGGGAGCGCAGGAGCGAGAGGAAGGAGATGACCCGATCGCCCCCACCCCTTGCCAGCTCAGCGTAAGTGGAGACGTATTTCTCGGAATACGTTTTCCTTTAAGGAAAGCGCACTTCTGTTCTACTTCAGCCTTGAATACGTTTGCTCAGTTCTGAAAACTTATTCCTCTGAAAGGTGTTTTCTATTTTCAGCCGTCAGGGACTTGTTGGTGATAAAGTCTTCACAAATTGGTCCCCGATCTTCAACTCCTCACAACTTTTCAACCGTAACTCCGATTGAGGTGAAACCAGCGCTCACTTCTTCGTATCGTCGAGCTCTATCTTTTGGTAACATTTTCACTAGGTGTTATCACAGTGAAAATGACCATTTTGCCCTTGCCTCTAGTCAGCCCCCTCCGAGAACGCACCGTCCGACGTGTCGTTCCGCGGCTTCAACGCACTTCTTCCTGGAGTCTCCGTCACCCCTAGCAAGCCACAATACCCACTTGCATTATAGTCATGCAGTAGCCATGGTTTTCAACTTGAATATTTATTAAATGTTTGCTTGCTTAAAATATGGTTATAGTTGTTTCGATAATGCTTATGGATTCATGCTTACTTTCTTGCTATGTTGTTATGCACCTAGTTGTCATGCCCTGCTAGTTGCTAGTATTCTTTCATATGCGTATGCTTGCTAGTAGTATATGTTGATGTTAGTAATGGTCTTCGGTTCATGACCGCCATCTGTCCCGGGTACCGTTGTTATGCATGTTCCATTGCATCCAGTTGGTTAAATGCTTGCATGATGGCATTGTTGATACGTTCTTGCCTGATGTTTATTGTTGATGCTAGTGGTCATGTTATGCTATGAGTAGTGTTGTACTGGTAATATTCATGCTCTTCATTATGCCATGCTCAGTTGGAGATGATTCATTGTTGATATGGTGGCTAGTTATGTTGCACCCGTGCTTATGTTGATATCATGCTCATACAATGTAATTGTATCATGTTATTTTATCATGGCTCAGCATATTTGCATTCAAGTTTAACCGGATTAAATTGAACTTGAACACCTGTTGGCTGAGTCATGGTGCCACCATATCGAACTGACCAGTGCAACCACGCTTACCTTTATGGGAAGGTCCTAACTGGGTCTATTGTCGTGCCTCTCGCCGGTGCCTCCAACTAGGGAAGGTTATGGGCATGCGGTACCCTGTCCCGGTAAGCAGACATAACCTTGTGTGCCCGTTGTTGTTATTATTATGGATCCGGTCCTCGTGAGGGATGCTTGGCCACGACAGTGGTCGTTGTGTCTTTGGTAGACACGTGGCCACCCAGGACTAGCCCAGTTGGGAGTGGGTTGGAGTGGCCGGGAGAGTGTCATGGCAGTAGATCGGTTTTGTTGGAACACCGTTGGTCCACCCGAATGGGAGTGTGAGGCCATGGGTTCCGTAGTGTGGGTACAGTGTACTAACCTTTGCAGAGGGTATATTAAATCTATCGATAGCCGCGCCCGCGGATAAGGGCCCAGTTCGTAGTTGGTCACACTGTGAGTCAACAGTAATAGTAATAATAATAATAATAATGTGCTTAATAACAACCCGGTTCAATGATGAGATAAGTTGGTTGTGATCGCCGGAAGGATCACCGTTTGAGACCAAGTGTTGGTCATGGTTGTGATCACCGGAATGATCACCATGGTATCAAGGATACCGAGTTGTTGGATATTCGTGATGTTGTGTGAGAATCGTGGGTAAAGATCAAGCTCCTTGTGGTCATTTGATGATTACTACGGTATTGTTTATACCAAGCTTGATTTGATCCTGAGATGATCGTGTAATGTCCGAAGTTGGTAAGCGATGCATGTGATGGTTACGAGGTAACCCGAACAGAATAAATGGTGCATGTAGTGTCATCATGTTGCATGCTAGTATCATCAGATTTATATGTTCATGTCATGCTCCTATTGTTCTAGCTATATTATGTTCATGTTGTTCATGCCATGTTATCCTGATGATCTCATGATAATTCCTGCTTAACCTGTAATTGCCATGCTGTTGTTTGTCTTGAATGCTTTTGGTTATTGTGAGCTTGCAAGTACATTCAATGTACTGACCTGGCGTGTCATGCCAGTTTGCAGGCCGTGCCTGGATTGCTTGCTTGTTTGGTGTTGTTCCCGTGTTCGCGAGGTAGGATAAACGTTCCAACAAGAGTCCCTGCGGATTGGAGTCCATCATCGCCGTTCGTTGTTCCGCTGCTTCGAGTTGTTATGCTTCTTGTATAGAGCAACCGTGGTTGGCGTAATGTCGCTGTGCCGATGTTATTCATTGTAATATTGGAACACTTGTATTCATATTCGTGTTGTAATAGAGAGCTGGTTTGTTCTATACTAAGCAGTGCCGTATTCCAGAAGACGTCACCTCGATCTCTGGGCTGGAATACTAGGCATTCCGGTTTTCTCTGAGCCGGGGTGCCACACTCTGTCCCTTGATTCTCAATACAATGGTCTCTTGGAGATCCATATGATGTAAGTCTTTTGTGGTGTGTTTGTTGGGATCGATGAACTTTGAGTTTATGATCAGATCTATCCTTTTATATCCATGAAAGTATTTGAGTTTCTTTGATCTCTTTTATGCATGATTGCTTATAGCCTCGTATTTCTCCTCCAATATTTGGGTTTTGTTTGGCCAACTTGATCTATTTATCTTGCAATGGGAAGAGGTGATTTTGTAGTGGGTTCGATCTTACGGTGCTTGATCCCAGTGACAGAAGGGGAACCGACACGTATGTATTGTTACTACTAAGGATAAAATGATGGGGTCTATCTCTACATAGATAGATCTTGTCTACATCATGTCATCATTCTTATTGCATTACTCCGTTTCTCCATGAACTTAATACACTAGATGCATGCTGGATAGCGGTCGATGTGTGGAGTAATAGTAGTAGATGCAGGCAGGAGTCGGTCTACTAATCTTGGACGTGATGCCTATGTAATGATCATTGCCTGGATATCGTCATGAGTATTTGAAGTTCTATCAATTGCCCAACAGTAATTTGTTCACCCACCGTTTGTTATTTTTCTCGAGAGAAGCCACTAGTGAAACCTACGGCCCCTGGATCTCTTTCTCATATATTTGCCTTTGCAATCTACTTTTCCTTTGCATTTATTTTTAGATCTACTAAACTAAAAATACAAAAATACCTTGTTGTAAATTTATTCTTATTTATTTTATTTGGCGTTCGATCTATCAATCTACTACAAATTTACCTCACGTTCGTTTGCCTATCTTGAGGCGCCGTACCCCAGAAGGGATTGACAACCCCTTTAACACGTCGGGTTGCAAGAAGTTGTTATTTGTGTGCAGGTGTTGTTTACGTTGTGTTGCTTGGTTCTCCTACTAGTTCGATAACCTTGGTTTCACATCTGAGGGAAATACCTACCGCCGCTGTGCTGCATCATCCCTTCCTCTTTGGGGAAATACCGACATAGCTTCAAGCGACATCAAAAGGAATTTCTGGTGCCGTTGCTGGGGAGGATCTTCAACATATACCAGGTTCCCAATCACAAATCTCATCTCCTCGAAATTTATATTATTTTCCATTTGTCTCTCATTTTCCTCTCCCCCACTTCTAAATTTGTTGCCATTTTATTCGCCCCTCTTTTTCCGTTCGTCGTTTTCTTGCCGGATCTGTTTTTGTGTGCAATCTTAATTGCCGTTGATACGTCTCCAATGTATCTATAATTTTTGATTGCTCCATGCTATATTATCTACTGTTTTGGACATAATTGGGCTTTATTATACACTTTTATATTATTTTTGGGAATAACCTATTAACGGATGCCCAGCCCATAATTGATGTTTTTTTTGCCTATTTTAGGGTTTCGAAGAAAAGGAATATCAAACGGAGTCCAAACGGAATGAAACCTTCGGGAGCGTGATTTTCTCACCGAACATTATCCAGGAGACTTGGACCCTACGTCAAGCAACCAACAGGGAGGCCACGAGGTAGGGGGGCGCGCCTACCCCCCCAGGCGCGCCCTCCACCCTCGTGGCCCCCCTGTTGCTCCACCGACGCACTTCTTCCTCCTATATATACCTACGTACCCCCAAACGATCAGATATGGAGCCAAAACCCTAATTCCACCGCCGTAACTTTCTGTATCCACGAGATCACATCTTGGGGCCTGTTCCGGAGCTCCGCCGGAGGGGGCATCGATCACGGAGGGCTTCTACATCAACATCATAGCCTCTCCGTTGAAGTGTGAGTAGTTTACCTCAGACCTACGGGTCCATAGTTATTAGCTAGATGGCTTCTTCTCTCTTTTGGATCTCAATACAAAGTTCTCCCTTTCTCTTGTGGAGATCTATTCGATGTAATCTTCTTTTGCGGTGTGTTTGTTGAGACCGATGAATTGTGGGTTTATGATCAAGTTTATCTATGAACAATATTTGAATCTTCTCTGAATTCTTTTATGTATGATTGGTTATCTTTGCAAGTCTCTTCGAATTATCAGTTTGGTTTGGCCTACTAGATTGATCTTTCTGGCAGCGGGAGAAGTGCTTAGCTTTGGGTTCAATCTTGCGGTGTCCTTTCCCAGTGACAGTAGGGGCAGCAAGGCACGTATTGTATTGTTGCCATCGAGGATAACAAGATGGGATTTTTATCATATTGCATGAATTTATCCCTCTACATCATGTCATCGTGCTTAAGGCGTTACTCTGTTCTTATGAACTTAATACTTTAGATGCATGCTGGATATCGGTCGACGTGTGGAGTAATAGTAGTAGATGCAGGCAGGAGTCGGTCTACTTGTCTTGGACGTGATGCCTATGTACATGATCATACCTAGGTATTCTCATAACTATGCTCAATTCTGTCAATTGCTCAACAATAATTCGTTCACCCACCGTAAAATATCTATGCTCTTGAGAGAAGCCACTAGTGAAACCTATGGCCCCCGGGTCTATCTTCATCATATTAATCTTCCAATACTTAGTTATTTTCATTGCTTTTATTTTACTTTGCATCTTTATCATAAAAATACCAAAAATATTATCTTACCATATCTATCAGATCTCACTCTCGTAAGTGACCGTGTAGGGATTGACAACCCCTTATCGTGTTGGTTGCGAGGATTTATTTGTTTTGTGTAGGTGCGAGGGACTCGCGCGTAGCCTCCTACTGGATTGATACCTTGGTTCTCAAAAACTGAGGGAAATACTTACGCTACTTTGCTGCACCACCCTTTCCTCTTCAAGGGAAAACCAACACAAGTGCTCAAGAGGTAGCAAGAAGGATTTCTGGCGCCGTTGCCGGGGAGGTCTATGCAAAAGTCAACATACCAAGTACCCATCACAAACCCTTATCTCCCGCATTACATTATTTGTCATTTGCCTCTCGTTTTCCTCTCCCCCACTTCACCCTTGCCGTTTTATTCGCCCTCTCTATCTATCCTCCCTCTCTTTCTCTATTTGCCTCTTTTTGCCCGTTTCTTGTTTGCTTGTGTGTTGGATTGCTTACTTGTCACAATGGCTCAAGATAACACTAAATTGTGTGACTTTACCAATACCAACAACAATGATTTTATTAGCACTCCGACTACTCCTCTTACCGATGCTGAATCTTGTGAAATTAATGTTGCCTTGCTGAATCTTATCATGAAAGATCCGTTTTCCGGCCTTCCTAGTGAAGATGCCGCTACTCATCTAAATAGCTTCGTTGATTTGTGTGATATGCAAAAGAAGAAAGATGTGGATAATGATATTGTTAAATTAAAGCTATTTCCTTTTTCTCTTAGAGATCGTGCTAAAGCTTGGTTTTCGTCTTTGCCTAAAAATAGTATTGATTCATGGAATAAGTGCAAAGATGCTTTTATCTTTAAGTATTTTTCCTCCCGCTAAGATCATCTCTCTTAGAAACGATATTATGAATTTTAATCAACTTGATCATGAACATGTTGCACAAGCTTGGAAGAGGATGAAATTAATTATACGTAATTGCCCTACTCATGGTTTGAATTTGTGAATGATTATACAAAAAATTTATGCTGGATTGAATTTTGCTTCTAGAAATCTTTTAGATTCGGCCGCGGGAGCCACTTCTATGGAAATCACTTTAGGAGAAGCTACTAAACTCCTAGATAATATTATGGTTAATTATTCTCAATGGCACACTGAAAGATCTACTAATAAAGAAGTGCATGCGATAGAAGAAATTAATGTTTTGAGTGGAAAGATGGATGGACTTACGAAATTATTTGCTAATAAGAGTGTTTATTCTGATATTAATGATATGCCTTTGTCTACTTTGATTGAGAATAATAATGAATCTATGGATGTGAATTTTGTTGGTAGGAACAATTTTGGTAACAACGCGTATAGAGGAAACTTTAATCCTAGGCCTTATCCTAGTAATTCCTCTAATAATTATGGTAATTCCTACAACAATTCTTATGGAAATTACAATAAGATGCCCTCTGATTTTGAATCTAATATTAAAGAATTTATTACTTCGCAAAAGAATTTCAATGCTTTGATTGAAGAGAAATTGCTTAAGATTGATGAGTTGGCTAGGAACGTTGATAGAATTTCTCTTGATGTTGATTTTTTGAAACTTAGATCTATTCCACCTAAGCATGATACCAACGAGTCTCTCAAAGCCATGATAATTTCCATTGATGAGTGCAAAGAAAGAACCGCTAGGATGCGTGCTAAGAAAGATTCCTTTATAAGAGCGTGTTCTTCTAGTTTCCATGATAATAAAGATGAAGACATAAAAGTTATTGATGTGTCCCCTATTAAATATTTGTTTTGCAATATGAATCTTGATAATGATGGGACTGAATATGATCCACTTTTACCTAGAAGGCGTTCCAAAAATTCGGAGTTTTTAGATCATGATGCTAAATTTGATAAGAGTAGGATTGAAGAGATCAAAACTCTAGATGTTAATGAACCTACTATTTTGGATTTCAAGGGATGTAATTATGATAATTGCTCTTTGATAGATTGTATTTCATTGTTGCAATCCGTGCTAAATTCTCCTCATGCTTATAGCCAAAATAAAGCTTTTACCAAACATATCGCTGATGCTTTGATGCAATCTTATGAAGAAAAACTTGAGTTGGAAGTTTCTATCCCTAGAAAACTTTATGATGATTGGGAACCTAGTATTAAAATTAAAATTAAAGATCATGAATGCTATGCTTTGTGTGATTTGGGTGCTAGTGTTTCCACGATTCCAAAGACTTTGTGTGATTTGTTAGGTTTCCATGATTTTGATGATTGCTCTCTAAACTTGCACCTTGCGGATTCCACTATTAAGAAACCTATGGGAAGAATTAATGATGTTCTTATTGTTGCAAATAGGAATTATGTGCCCATAGATTTTATCGTTCTTGATATAGATTGCAATCCTTCATGTCCTATTATTCTTGGTAGACCTTTCCATAGAACGATTGGTGCAATTATTGATATGAAGGAAGGAAATATTAGATTCCAATTTCTGTTAAGGAAAGGCATGGAAAATTTTCCTAGAAAGAAAATTAAATTACCTTATGAATCTATTATGAGAGCCACTTATGGATTGCCTACCAAAGATGGCAATACCTAGATATATCCTTCTTTTTATGCCTAGCTAGGGGCGTTAAACGATAGCGCTTGTTGGGAGGCAACCCAATTTTTATTTTTATTCCTTGCTTTTTGCTCCTGTTTAGTAATAAATAATTTATCTAGCCTCTGTTTTGGTTGTGTTTTTTGTGTTTAATTAGTGTTTGTGCCAAGTAGAACCGTTGGGAAGACTTGGGGAAAGTCTTGTCCTGATGTAAAAAACAGAAACTTTAGCGCTCACGAGAACTGCTGCCATTTTTATTTGGAAAGTGATATTTAGTTAATTATTTTTGCAGATGATTAATAGATAAATTCCTAACGTCCAGAAATTTATTTTAGAATTTTTGGGGTTCCAGATCTTGCGCTAGCTACAGATTACTACAGACTGTTCTGTTTTTGACAGATTCTGTTTTTCGTGTGTTGTTTGCTTATTTTGATGAATCTATGGCTAGTAAAATAGTTTATAAACCATATAGAAGTCGTAATACAGTAGTTTTAACACCAATATAAATAAAGAATGAGTTCATTACAGTACCTTGAAGTGGCCTTTTGTTTTCTTTCGCTAACGGAGCTCACGAGATTTTCTACTTTAAGTTTTGTGTTGTGAAGTTTTCAAGTTTTGGGTAAAGATTTGATGGATTATGGAACAAGGAGTGGCAAGAGCCTAAGCTTGGGGATGCCCATGGCACCCCCAAGATAATCTAAGGACACCTAAAAGCCAAAGCTTGGGGATGCCCCGGAAGGCATCCCCTCTTTCATCTACTTCTGTCGGTAACTTTACTTGGAGCTATATTTTTATTCACCACATGATATGTGTTTTGCTTGGACTGTCTTGTATGATTTGAGTCTTTATTTTTTTAGTTTACCACAATCATCCTTTCCGTACACACCTTTTGAGAGAGAGACATATGATTCAGAAATTATTAGAATACTCTATGTGCTTCACTTATATCTTTTGAGTTATATAGTTTTGCTCTAGTACTTCACTTATATCTTTTAGAGCACGGTGGTGGATTTGTTTTATAGAAACTATTGATCTCTCATGCTTCACTTAGATTATTTTGAGAGTCTTAAATAGCATGGTAATTTGCTTAAATAATCCTAATATGCTAGGTATACAAGATTAATAATAAAATTCTCTTATGAGTGTGTTGAATACTATGAGAAGTTTGATACTTGATAATTGTTTTGAGATATGGAGGTAGTGATATTAAAGTTGTGCTAGTTGAGTAGTTGTGAATTTGAGAAATACTTGTGTTAAAGTTTGTGATTCCCGTAGCATGCACGTATGGTGAACCGTTATGTGATGAAGTCGGAGCACAATTTATTTATTGATTGCCTTCCTTATGAGTGGCGGTCGGGGACGAGCGATGGTCTTTTCCTACCAATATATCCCCCTAGGAGCATGCACGTAATACTTTGCTTTGATAACTTGTAGATTTTTGCAATAAGTATATGAGTTCTTTATGACTAATGTTGAGTCCATAGATCATACGCACTCTCATCCTTCCACCATTGCTAGCCTCTCTAATACCGTGCACCTTTCGCCGGTATCATACACCCACCATATACCTTCCTCAAAACAGCCACCATACCTACCTATCATGGCATTTCCATAGCCATTTCGAGATATATTGCCATGTAACTTTCCACCGTTCCATTTACTATGACACGCTCCATCATTGTCATATTGCTTTGCATGATCATGTAGTTGACATTGTATTTGTGGCAAAGCCACCGTTCATAATTCTTTCATACATGTCACTCATGAGTCATTGTATAT
Organism: Triticum dicoccoides; assembly: GCF_002162155.2. Lineage (NCBI taxonomy): Eukaryota > Viridiplantae > Streptophyta > Magnoliopsida > Poales > Poaceae > Triticum > Triticum dicoccoides. The sequence goes on from NC_041388.1 coordinate 195,773,574, forward strand.
CACGGTACACCACCGGCGGCATTCACATAGAGTCATATTTTGTTCTAAGTATCGAGTTGTAATTCTTGAGTTGTAAGAAAATAAAAGTGTGATGATCATCATTATTAGAGCATTGTCCCAAGTGAGGAAAGGATGATGGAGACTATGATTCCCCCACAAGTCGGGATGAGACTCCGAACAAAAAAAAGAGGCCATAAAAAAAGATAAAAGGCCCAAATAAAAAAAATAAAAAAATGAGAGAAAAAGAGAGAAGGGACAATGCTACTATCCTTTTACCACACTTGTGCTTCAAAGTAGCACCATGATCTTCATGATAGAGAGTCTCCTTTGTTATCACTTTCATATACTAGTGGGAAATTTTCATTATAGAACTTGGCTTGCATATTCCAATGATGGGCTTCCTCAAAATGCCCTAGGTCTTCGTGAGCAAGCAAGTTGGATGCACACCCACTTAGTTTCTTTTTGAGCTTTCATATACTTATAGCTCTAGTGCATCCGTTGCATGGCAATCCCTACTCACTCACATTGATATCTATTGATGGGCATCTCCATAGCCCGTTGATACGCCTAGTTGATGTGAGACTATCTTCTTCCTTTTTGTCTCCTCCACAACCACCATTCTATTCCACCTAAAGTGCTATGTCCATGGCTCACGCTCATGTATTGCATGAAGATTGAAAAAGTTTTGAGAATGTCAAAAGTATGAAACAATTGCTTGGCTTGTCATCGGGGTTGTGCATGATTTAAATACTTTGTATGGTGAAGATAGAGCATAGCCAGACTATATGATTTTGTAGGGATAACTTTCTTTGGCCATGTTATTTTGAAGAGACATAATTGCTTAGTTAGTATGCTTGAAGTATTATTATTTCTATGTCAATATTAAACTTTTATCTTGAATCTTTCGGATCTGAATATTCATGCCACAATTAAGAAGAATTACATTGAAAATATGCCAAGTAGCATTGCACATCAAAAATTCTGTTTTTATCATTTACCTACTCGAGGACGAGCAGGAATTAAGCTTGGGGATGCTTGATATGCCTCCAACGTATCTATAATTTTTGATTGCTCCATGCTATATTATCTACTATTTTGGACATTATTGGGCTTTATTATACACTTTTATATTATTTTTGGGACTAACCTATTAACCGGAGGCCCAGCCCAAAATTGATGTTTTTTTGAGCCTATTTTAGGGTTTCGAAGAAAAGGAATATCAAACAGAGTCCAAATGGAATGAAACCTTCGGGAACGTGATTTTCTCACCGAACATTATCTAGGAGACTTGGACCCTACGTCAAGCAACCAACAGGGAGGCCACGAGGAAGGGGGGCGCGCCTACCCGCCCAGGCGCGCCCCACCCTCATGGGCCCCCTGTTGCTCCACCGACGTACTTCTTCCTCCTATATATACCTACGTACCCCCAAACGAACGGATACGGAGCCAAAACCCTAATTCCACCGCCGTAACTTTCGGTATCCACGAGATCCCATCTTGGGGCCTGTTCCGGAGCTCCGCCGGAGGGGGCATCGATCATGGAGGGCTTCTACATTAACACCATAGCCTCTCCGATGAAGTGTGAGTAGTTTACCTCAGACCTATGGGTCCATAGTTATTAGCTAGATGGCTTCATCTCTCTTTTTGGATCTCAATACAAAGTTCTCCCTCTCTCTTGTGGAGATCTATTCGATGTAATCTTCTTTTGCGGTGTGTTTGTTGAGATCGATGAATTGTGGGTTTATGATCAAGTTTATCTATGAACAATATTTGAATCTTCTCTGAATTCTTTTATGTATGATTGGTTATCTTTGCAAGTCTCTTCGAATTATCAGTTTGGTTTGGCCTGCTAGATTGATCTTTCTTGCAATGGGAGAAGTGCTTAGCTTTGGGTTCAATCTTGCGGTGTCCCCAGTGACAGTAGGGGCAGCAAGGCACGTATTGTATTGTTGCCATCGAGGATAACAAGATGGGATTTTTATCATATTGCATGAATTTATCCCTCTACATCATGTCATCTTGCTTAAGGCGTTACTCTGTTCTTATGAACTTAATACTCTAGATGCATGCTGGATAGCGGTCGATGTGTGGAGTAATAGTAGTAGATGCAGTCAGGAGTCGGTCTACTTGTCTTGGACGTGATGCCTATCTACATGATCATACCTAGGTATTCTCATAACTATGCTCAATTCTGTCAATTGCTCAACAATAATTCGTTCACCCACCGTAAAATATCTATGCTCTTGAGAGAAGCCACTAGTGAAACCTATGGCCCCCGGGTCTATCTTCATCATATTAATCTTCCAATACTTAGTTATTTTCATTGCTTTTATTTTACTTTGCATCTTTACCATAAAAATACCAAAAATATTATCTTATCATATCTATCATATCTCACTCTCGTAAGTGACTGTGTAGGGATTGACAACCCCTTATCGCGTTGGTTGCGAGGATTTATTTATTTTGTGTAGGTGTGAGGGACTTGCGCGTAGCCTCCTACTGGATTGATACCTTGGTTCTCAAAAACCAAGGGAAATACTTACGCTACTTTGCTGCACCACCCTTTCCTCTTCAAGGGAAAACCAACGCAAGTTCTCAAGAGGTAGCATCTGTTATTATCGTCATGGATAGTTCTTCCTCTATTGCGTGCACTCCCGAGAACGAGGTTCTCAACTTTAAACAAAGGGGAGGAGAAAATTTAAAAGATGCTTGGTATAGAATTTGCAATGCTCATAATAGATCTATCATTAAGCAATCTACTGTTGTTCTTCTTTGTTGCTTTGATGTGGGTGTCGGTGTCAAAACCGGCAGATCTCGAGTAGGGGGTCCCAAACTGTGCGTCTGAGGATCAAAGGTAATAGGAGGTAGGGGAGACGATGTTTACCCAGGTTCAGGCCCTCTTAATGGAGGTAATACCCTACTTCCTGCTTGATTGACTTTGATGAGTATAGGGGTTACAAGAGTTGATGTACCTCGAGATCGTAATGGCTAAACCCTAGATATCTACCCTGTATGATTTGTCTTGGCCTCTACGGACTAAACCCTTCGGTTTATGTAGACACTGGAGGGGGCTAGGGTTGTACACAGTCGGTTTACAAAGGAAGGAAACTACACATCCGATCGCCAAACTTGCTGTCTACACAAAGGAGAGTCCCATCCGGACACGGGGGAAGGCCTTCTATCTTGTATCTTCGCGGCCCATCAATCCGGCCCATGCCACATAGCCTGACCATCCGAGGACCCCTTAATCCAGGACTCCCTCAGTAGCCCCCGAACTTGCCTTCGATGACAATGTAGTATCCGTCTTTATGTCTTCAGCTTTGCAAGGCGAGTTCTTCATTATACTTTGGATTGACGATAGTTCGGCTCCTCATTAAATATCATATTCTATTGATTCTTTGCTGCCATCGCCTTGGCTTCCATGTGTCAAACGAATGCGAATGATCTAGGTGTTTTTTTACAAATAACCCCTTGACCATGCAGGGAAGGAGTCTATTTAAGAAGATTAGATCTCAGATGTCATTCCACACCACGCGGAAATTCTTAGAACTCGCCATAGGAAATCGTCCAAACATGGACGATGTTCCTAGCTCTTCCTCACGTCCCCAGGGCCGTCAAAAAGGCGACTGGGAAAGCTGCTCGGTGTCCCGCGCCCATCTGAATGAACTTCAGACATAGGGATATCTTCCTCCCGTGGATCTAGTCTCCGTTCGGGCTGTATTAACTTCCCTCAATGGTGAAGCCCTGGTGGATAATTTCCCCAATCCTTCTAAAGAGGAGCGGGTGTTCTTCGTTTCCTTCCTTTTGAGAGGCATAGGATTCCCTATCCATCCTTTCCTCAGAGGTCTCCTGGAGTATTACGGCCTCCAACTGCACAATCTAACGCCAGGCTCCATCCTGCATATCGCGGGCTTCGTTGCTCTTTGCGAGCTGTTCCTAGGCTGTGAGGCTCATTTCGATCTATGGCGGAAATTTTCTGCCTCGTCCCCTGCTCCCAAAAGGGAACTATATTCGAGGTGGGCGGTGTCGAAGTATGGCGCATAGCCGGGACAGGGTACCTGTCCAGTAGTCCAAAGAAGGCATCTGAAGAGTGGCCCTCGGAATGGTTTTATATTGAAGACGTTGTTCTTCCAGACCCAATCCGGCGTGGCCTTCCCGAATTCTCTAATGCTCCTTTAAGGAAGTGCACCAGCTGGCGTCCCCGAAGCCTCGAGGAAGAAGACAGTGTGGAGGTCAAGAGGCCAGCAAGAAAGATCAGAGTGCTTGCCAACTCCGGGCTGTCTATAATCGAGGTAATGGCGATTTCAATAACGCGATGAGTTCAACCGCTCCAAGCTAGAGGTTTTCCTATGTGAAGTTACAATGGGGAGGACGATGCATCCCGTTGTCTACGCAAGGGTCCAGAAATTTTGCCGCCCTGGCCACCATCTTAGACGACCTTTACAAAGGGGGGAAGGAAGACTTCACTCGCTTGAAATGTCGGGAAGGTTTTTCCATGTATAACCCCATCGACTAGGTGAGTATTTCTTTGATTATTGGCCTTTACTCAATCTCTTTCCTAAGTTATGCTAGTCGAATTTAAGCCAACTATTTTTGATAGGAGTGGAGAAAGGCCGTCGAGGGAGTCTACAGCCCCGCTCCGCAGCCAAAGGACCATGTTCGAGACCTGGATCCCGGATTTGAAGAGGTCCGGATATATTTATGGAACTTAAGGAGGGGGTCTTTTATCAGGAGAGCTACGACAGCACAAAATTGGCCATTATAGCCGATTACTCCGGTCTTCTCCCCTCCTCGCATGTAAGTACCTAGGAGACATCTCCTCCAAAAGAGTTTTCTCATTGCGCCTCACCCACCGCACTATCTCATGCTCCGAAGAGCCGGTGCTCGTCTCGCCGAGCTGTATCGGAGGCGTCCTCTAAGAAGGCGACATCCGCACAGGGCGAGTCTTTGAAAAGAAAGGCCAACGGTGATACTACCGGGCCTCCGCCTTCACCAAAGACACTACAAAAAAATACACTTCCATGATGATACATGTTTGTCACAGTAGGTCGTGTTTTCTGTCATGCATGTACATCCATGACAAATTTATGACAGAATCAAGATAGTCATACCCGTGCTGTCGTAGAAGTGTTCCATGACATTGCCAAAATTATCATCACGGAAGTGTCCACTTCCATGATGGTAAATTGCGCGTCACATAAATGCTTTCGTCAAGGGTGACCAACACGTGGCATCCACCGTAACGGAACACCGTTAAGCTATCGGGTCGGGTTTTTGATCCGATAACCCGTTAACAGCCCCGACCAATGGGAAATTTCCACGTGTAAAATTCTTATTGGCCGGACGAAACACGTGTTAGCTCGTCAGTGGGTCAGATAGGCGCCTATGATATGTCGACACGTGCCACGGCCCACCACTGGCCCATTTAGCTTACAAAGCCGGCCCGTTTGACTTGGTCAAAAGTTAACGGGCTGGCCCATGAAAAGCCTGTTAACGGTCTCTTTGCAAATAGCCCATTTTACGGCCCGTTAACTCATGGCCCGTTAGGCCCTAAAGGAAATCGGCCCAACAATGTCATGTGGGCCGTCGAATATAACACCAGCCCATTTCACTTTCGGCCCATGTATGGCCCACGACGTCTTTCGGCCCATATGAGGCCTTCGTATCTTTCGGCCCTTTACAGGCCCACGGTGACTCTAGCCCATAATGAACAGTAATTTTCTTTATACCCGTTAATGGCCCGTGATTTACATGGGCCATTTCCAGCCCGTGTTAGCTTTTGGCCTCTTGACGGCCATACGTTCTTGGGCTCCTTTTCGGCCTCGATTACTTCCGGCCCGTTACTGGCCTGTTCCCCTAATGGGCCAAATTCGGCCCATGGTAAGAGTCAGCCCGTTACTGGGCTGTTCCTCTAATGGGCCAAATTCGGCCCATGGCAAGAGTCGGCCCGTTACTGGCCTGTTACCCTAATGGGCCAAATTCGGCCCATGGCAAGAGTCGGCCCGTTTCTGGCCTGTTAACCCGTTGCGCCGTTTCCAGCCCGTCCTATATTTTGGCCCATTAACGACCCGTTATGCCTGTGACAGAATTAAGCCTTTGCTGTCCTACAGCCTGTTAACGGCCTGTTACCGTGCTAGGCCGATACCAATTACGCCCGATTACGGCCCATGTAGACCCATTTATCCGACGGCCCGAGGCCCACCGATTAAAGGCCCGTTTATCGACGGCCCGTAGGAGACCCATGGATCCTACGGCCCGTATATGGCCCATGGTAGTTGCGGCCACTAGCAAACTAGGGAAAAAGAAGAGTAGGAAATAAATAAGGCCAAAACTAACACTAGGCTATTAAGGCGATTGCACAGATTACATCCACTCGGCATCAAAGATTGCCACCAGTGCAAATATAGGGAACACCCTACACTATACAAAAATGGCTTGCTGTTTTCTTCAGCCGATGGCTGCACATTAAGAATAAATTTTGTATCACACCAAAACAAATTACAACTATATAACAAAAGGAAGGTTGGCATAAAACTTATCAGTCTAGCAGATAAATGCACCACCAGAAGTTCAGAAGCACAGTTCATTTGACCTGACTGTTATGTTTTCATGTTGTATTGTCCGATGGAGCACCATAACCCTCGCCTTCAATTCCCCTAGGCTCCTGAACAACATAGCAAATGTCTGATAGTCTGGTCTCAAAACCATGCATATCTTGATGACATTGAGCAATGTTTCTCCTTGTTTCACAAAGGGTCTCTGTTAGGGAATGGACTTGTGTCTGGAGCACAGATACAACATTGCTTTGAGCTTTCATATCTTGATCATGAGGCAGTTTGGACGATATTGCCTTAACAACCAACCCAGTATTACGTAGGAACGTGCTTTTGGCACTGTTAGTGGACAGGTACTGACCCACTGCAGCAAGAGCTGACATTGCGGTTATAGTTGCCTCGCCACCTTCAAAAGGTGGCGGTTCCATCATTTTTTCCATAGCTTGCTGAAAAGTTGAGGTTTTACATTAGTAGTACCCGAACAAAAGATATTAAGGAGGCAGTGCCGGTGTCAAAACTGGCGGATCTCGGGCAGGGGGTCCCGAACTGTGCGTCTAAGGCGGATGGTAACAGGAGGCAGGGGACACAATGTTTTACCCAGGTTCGGGCCCTCTTGATGGAGGTGAAACCCTACGTCCTGCTTGATTAATATTGAAGATATGGGTAGTACAAGAGTAGATCTACCACGAGATCAGAGAGGCTAAACCCTAGAAGCTAGCCTATGGTATGATTGTATGTTGTCCTATGGACTAAAACCCTCCAGTTTATATAGACATCGGAGAGGGTTAGGGTTACACAAGGTCGGTTACAAAGGAGGAGATGCACATATCCGTATTGCCTAGCTTGCCTTCCACGCCAAGTAGAGTCCCATCCGGACACGAGACGAAGTCTTCAATCTTGTATCTTCATAGTCTAACAGTCCGGCCAATGGATATAGTCCGGCTGTCCGGAGACCCCCTAATCCAGGACTCCCTCAGTAGCCCCTGAACCAGGCTTTCAATAACGATGAGTCCGGCGCGCAGTATTGTCTTCGGCATTGCAAGGCGGGTTCCTCCTCCGAATACACCACGGAAGAATTTGAATACAAGGATAGTGTCCGACCCTGCAAAATAAGTTCCACATACCTCCGTAGAGAGAATAATATTTCCACAAATCCAATTTGCTGACTTGTTTTGGCAACACGACATTATGTCACGGCCTGGTGATTATTCGAACCGTTTCTTTAGGTAGCCCCACACATAACGCAAGGCAGTTTTTTGACACGTCTCGTCAAAGCAAAGATCGTGTCCCCTTATCACGGGATTCTCATCAATACGGGCGTGGGTAACCCAACCGCGTCTAGGACTCCTAGATTATAGGCAAGCCCCAAACGGCCACGGAGAGGATGCTTGGTATTCACCCTCTTTATAAAGGGCCAAGGATTTTACTCTTTTCTCTCCCGTGCTCAATCAAATCCTTCCCCTGCCTCGAGTTCTAACGCCCAAAGCCCAGGTCAGGTGCTCCGGACCTTCAATCATGTCCGGATCCAGCCTTCAAGGCCGATGGATGCCCTCCTCCATTACGGAAGAAGATATCAAGAAGTTGAGGGAGGCCAGATACCTGACTGCCGAGGTTTTGTATCGGCTGCCTGCCCGAGGGCAGTTCGTCCCTACTCCTGAACCCAACGAAGACGTCATGTTCATCTCCCACTTCCTCCGAGGTCTAGGCCTCGCTCTGGATCCCTTCGTAAGGGGTTTGATGTTCTATTACGGGTTAGACTTCCACGATCTAGCCCCGAACTCCTTTCTCCACATCTCGGCATTTATTGTCGTGTCCGAGACCTTCCTCCGCATTACCCCTCACTTCGGCCTGTGGCTCAAGACCTTTGATGTGAAGCCGAAGACAATCGAGGGATAACACACAGCGTGCGGAGGAGCATTAATAAGCAAGATTGCAGGAGCTCCGTGGCCAAAAGGTTCCTTTCCAGAGGTGTCCAGATTATGGCAACGGGAGTGGTTTTACATCACAGCCCCCAGAAGTGCCAAGTGGGTGGCCACCCCCACTTTCCACTCGGGCCCCCACCACAACTGATGTCATGGATTAGCAGAGGGCTGAGCTGGGGTCCAGCCAAGGACGTGCCTATACTGCAAAGCCGTATTCAAGATCGCTTCGAGGGAGATTTTAATTTAGTTATGATAATGGAAGTCATGCTGGTTCGTCGAGTCCAGCCTTGCCAATGCCGGCCCCTTCGCTTGTGGGAATTCAACCCAGAAGGACTGCGCGCTATTCAAAGTTTCCTCGGCCTGACGTATGAGGAGATGTACAAGTCATTCTTTGGACCTCAAGCAGAGTGTCCGGATACTACCAAGGACGTGGGCTTGAGTAGCAACCGCGCCGCCGACCAAGTAAGAAATCCTCTAGCCGAACACACCGTCTTTTATTTACCATGACATCGTTTCTGAGAAATCGCCCTTTGACCAGGACTGGCTAACAAAGGCGAAGATGATTCGGTGTTCGGCCCCCCTCCCCGAGGGTTTGGAAAATCCGGTACTGGAAAAGATGCTCGAGCTCGCACCTTGCCCGGAGCCCTCGAAGGAAGATACATGGGGGAATAATGTGGGCCAAAGCGGGCCCCCATCGCTGCCAGTTCCAACCGAGGGAATGAGCACCTCCATAAGGGAGGATAACCAAGGAGAATACTCTGACCTTCTCTCGCCATGGGGGAGGAAGAGGACTGCCTCTGAGGATCCGGAAACCGAGGCTTCCAAACGGGAGAAGAAGTCTCCAACAGAGGGTCCTGCCTCGGGGGGTGCTCTTGCTGCACAACGTCCGTGCGGGGATCAGCCCTCTAATGAGTCGTAAGTGATCGAAAATACTTTAATAGTGAAGATATACTACCTTTCCTCTGAGGAAAATAACCGAAGCATATATCTTGCAGTTCGGATCTTAGCCCTTCTGAGTTGAGCTCGTCTTTGGGGGATCTTCTTCCGGAGATGATGGAGAGCGAAACGCCTCCCCCGGACTCCCCCGCTCAAGAAGCGAGCGACCTTGAAGTGTCGTCACGGAGGGCCTCTCCGGATCCGGTGAGGCCAGAAGATAATCCCATAGTCACCCAAAGTCCCCAGCGTCCGGCTCTCGAAGAGAGCAAAAAAAGAGTCCGACACCATCTGGTATGCGGTCGGACGTTCCGAGGGAGCTGTTGGAGCGAGCGGCCATCTCAGAAGAACATCGTACGTTGATGGGTACGGTGATGGAAAGAATTTCGTCCGCCGAAAGCGGATTACATGAAGCCTTTATGAGTCTACTGACTGGCTTTGAGGTACGTGAAATGATATACTTTTTGATAGTACCGCACATGTTAGGTGTGCCCTGTGTAGATAGTAGCCCCTGAGACTCTGGTTGTCGTTGAGAACGGCGGCGAACATAGGATCATAGTCCTAGGTAATAACCAGACTGCCTTTATGTGTAGGTGGTGGAAGCTCCGGTGGCTAGCCGGACTAATGAGTTTGCCGAATAAAGCGGCAACTGGATGCGGCAGACGCCGACATCGAGCTTGTTAACAAGCGGCTTTACGAGTCACAGGGTAAGTAATGTTTTCTGGTGAATGTCACATAATAAGAGTAGCATGATGCCAGTATCTTTAATATGTTGTGACTGCAGATGGAGCTGCCACCGTGGAGACCCTTCGGCAGAACTTGCCCGAGCCAAGGAACAAGCAAGAGTTAGTAATGCGGCTGCTTTGAAGGCGGCCAAAGAGTTAAGAGCCGAGAAGGCTGCGCATTGCGAAAGAAAAGAGGAGATGGCCAAGATGGCCGTAAAATTAAAAGACATTGCCGACCGTTGCCAGTTCCTTGAAGAAGAGAACCGAGTGAAGGCAGCAGACCTTGAAAAGGCCACGATGGCGACCAAAGACACCCGCTCTGCTATGAGGGCGAAGAAGGAGGAGCTGCGTGAAGCCGAGGATATTGCGGCTGGGAAGCCCTTTCTGCTGCAGAGGAAGTTCGGAGATCCGCGGTATGCCCCTCTGGATCGGCTGTGCAGTTCGGCACACGCATATATGGACTTGGCAGCGAGCGCTGTCGATGGGGTCGAATACTTCTGAGATCAGATAGATCGTGAAGTGGACCAGCTGTTCTAGTCGCAATTTAATGTTCCAGAGCATCCGCTTCCCTTGACTGATTAGCTAGCCGAATGGGCCGAACTTAATAGATTGTCCGGACTTGCCATGAGGTCCGTCGTAGATCATCTGTGGCCGGAGAAGCCGAAGCCAAAGCCGAACAGCTATTTCAGCTTAGTGCAGCAGTTCCTTGGTGTGGTGCCGCGCATCAATGCGATGAAGAGGTCGGCGTGCATAGAAGGCTCGCGGATGGCCTTTGCCCGTGTCAAAGCATACTGGGCAAAGATGGATGCTACCACTGTTGCGGCATAGGGTTCGGCCATAGGCCGAGTGGCTGCCGAGCACTATTTTGAAGAAGTTCTTGAGGGTGCTCGTTTAATAGAGGCCCAGTGCTCGAAGAATATTATGTTTGAGTGACATGTATTCCCATTGTAAACACAATGTTTTTTTGAAATGTAGTAAGGCTGTATTTATACTTTTGCCGGAAAGTAATATGATGCCTCATGTGCGGCCGTTTATGTATATATGTATATAACCTGAAAGATTGCAGTCGTCGGCTTCAACCCCCACGCATATAATGCGGAGGTGCTCGCAGAAAACGCGTGTTCACACTTAACCCAACGTCTTGGTCCTATTAAGGAGGTGATAGCGCAGCGAACGAGGCAACCGGACTATGATGCTTTAACACTTTCACTTAGCCATAGGAGTTTGACGGTGGGGCTACTATATAGCCCCTGGTGGCTCCGCAGTCTCCCGAACTCGGGGTGCGTATATGCCTGGCCGGGAAACGGCCCTTCGTTTAAGCGGAGGAATTCTAACTTTCCGACAGGTCATCGAGTGGTTGACCAGTCTCACGCTATATGATGACAGTCAGTTTTCGGCTTTCTCTACTGAGGTGCTCGTCCGGATGAACCAGGGCACAATCGCAGTAGTTCTCCTGGTGCTGCCTTAGCCGATAGAATGGAACATAAGGCACCAAAACACAGGAGCCGGACAAACCCAACATTTGACCAAAGACATGATTCGGAGCTGATGCATATAAGGCCAAACTCGCGACGCCGAACACTCCCTAAGGTATTCGGTCTTTATGGTACAAACCGGGCCTAAATAGTGCCCTTTGTAAGAAGTCCCTTGTGTCCAGGTACATGCGTTATTCTGGTGTGGCCACATGGGAAGACGTCAAGATCATTCTCAATTGTACTGAGAATCCGAGGGATGTGTATCAACAAGAGACAGTAAAAAAGGTTTACGCAGGGTCTTAATCTATAAAGAATCCTCGGAGCGGGTCCCTGCTGCATGTCTGCGCCTGTGTCTCCATTGTGCCATATCCTGGACGGGTGTAGCACGATGGTCATCTGTAAAAGAGAGGAACTTAGGTGAAAAAGTTGTCGTGCAAAAAGGTAGTTTGTAAAGAAACCATGTATAATTCAAGATGAGTAAAAATTGCCACTTGTCTACGCGCGTTGAGCCCCTTGTATTTGTAATAGGGGTGTCGCCATTAATCCTGTGTGAATTACATATAGCTACGCCGGACTTGACGACCTACCAAATGCTTTAGTTGGTGAGGCCTTTTTTAGTGTGCGGCTGCCAAGGCAGTCGCGCTCTCTTCGGCGCGCAAATATCGCTCAACATTTCCATTCACTGTAATGATGCCATGTAGACTGGGCATCTTGAGCGTGAGGGAAGCGTAATGCGGTATTGCATTAAAGCGAGTGAAAGCTTCGCGTCCAAGTAGTGCTTGATAGCCACTTTGGAACAGAGCAATATGGAAGGTTAAATGTTCGCTACGGAAGTTATCGGGGAAGCTGAATATAACCTTTAGTAGAAGGGAGCCCGTGCAATGAGCCCCTGGGCCTGGCGTTACTCCTTTAAAGGTAGTATGGCTATGGAAAATTTTCGTTGGGTCTATCCCCATTTCGCGGATTGTATCCTGGTATATCAGGTTTAAACTGCTGCCATCGTCCATTAGGACTCGTGTGAAGTGGTATCCGTCAATTATTGGGTCTCATACCAGGGCAGCCCATCCTGCACGCCGGATACTTACTGAGTAATCACGATGGTCGAAAGTGATCGGTTGAGACGACCAGTGGCAGGACTCCGTGGTGATAGGCCATTGGGCATATTTTTCTAGGAGTGCCGCTTTGTTTCTCCCCTTGATCACGTGTAACACATTTACTGTTTTGACTTCTGGTGGAAATTTCTTTTGTTCCACAGTGTCTTGCTTGAGAGGCTCATCCTCGTCTTCGCTTGGTGTATCCTCCCCCTTGTGTACGGCGTTGAGCTTGCCGGACTGCTTGAGGACCCAACATTCTCTATGGGTATGATTAGCGGGTTTACCAAGGGTGCTATGGATCTGACATACTTGGTCCAGAATTTTGTTTAGGCTGGACAGTTCGTCTCTGGCGCCTTTAGAGGGCGACTTTTGCTGACCTGGCTGAGTTTCTGAATCTAGCGTTTACTGTCGTGCTCTTCATGCTGTCTTCTTCATTCCGGCGTTTGTTATTGTTGTTGCGCCGTGATTTCCTGTTTCCATCTCTAACTTCGGATGTACTGGGGTCACTGATGCTGCATCTGGCTAGCCAGCTATCCTACCCGCGCAAAAGCGGGTCATGAGGCTTGTTAATGCTGCCATTGTTCTCGACTTTTCTTGGCCGAGGTGTCTGGCAAGCCATTCATCACGAACGCTATGCTTAAAAGCTGCCAAGGCTTCGGTGTCCGGACAGTCGACTTTTTGGTTCTTTTTAGTAAGAAACCTGTTCCAAAGCTTTCGGGCTGACTCTCCGGGCTGTTGAGTTATGTGACTCAAATCGTCCGTGTCCGGAGGTCGGACATAAGTCCCTTGAAAATTTTCCCGAAAAGCGTCTTCGAGATCTTCCCAGCTTCCAATGGAGCTTTCTGGGAGGCTCTTAAGCCAGTGCCGAGCTGGCCCTTTGAGTTTGAGGGGTAAATACTTAATGGCGTGGAGATCATCTCCTCGAGCCATATGCATATGGAGGATATAGTCCTCAATCCAGACCCCAGGGTCTGTTGTTTCGTCGTATGCCTCTATATTTACGGGTTTGAATCCCTCTGGAAATTCATGGTCCAGCACCTCATCGGTGAAACATAGGGGGTGTGCGGCACCCCTGTATCTGGGTGTACCGCGTTGTTCGGATGTTTGTTGTGTTGCATTGTATGCTGGAGCGTGCTTACGTGGTTCATAGATGGATCTGGTTGCGCTGTCCTTTTGATGCGAGTCCTCGCGTGGATCGCGTATTGGCTTATGTGCGGCGTTGTTTGCTGCTCTATGTTGGCTGTGAGGTCGCCTATCCAGCCAGATGGTTGTTTAGATTTTTGGTTGTGGGGGATCTAAGGCCTCCTCATCGAATTTAGGTAGCAACTTCCACTTCGGGTAGCTCTTGGTGGGGCGATTACCGCCGTACTTCGCTGCTGTGGTGAGTACTTTGCTCCATCTGATTTGGAGTGTGTCTTGCGCAGCCTTGAGCCTTTGCTTCTACTTTTTAGACTCCTCGCGGTGGCAACGAGCCTTTGATGGACATTCTGTTGCTCCGGGTGTCTGTCCGGTGTGACGTCATCTGGACTATGATCTTTGACAGAGTCGGGTTGTTCGGCTTGATTCTCCGTGTTGCCGTGGTCCGGCAATGGTTCCCCATGCTCTAACGCTTGGTCTGTATGATCGTTGTTTCTACCGAGGCGGGATTTGGGGCGGCGCTTACGCCGCCATTTTGACTGCTTCTCGAGGGAACAATCGTTCGTTGCATCCTTCCGTTCCTCGTCATCGTTTTCTTTTGGTGTGTCCACCATGTATACGCCATGTGGTGAAGTGGGCGTCCAGTGCCCTGTGGGCAGTGGTTCCTGTTCGTCTCCTGCATCATCGTCCATACCGTCAATGTCTTCAGAGTCGGAGTCGAGCATGTCAGTTAAGTCATCGATAGTGGCTATTAAGTGGGTGGTGGGTGGGCAGCGAATTTCTTCGTCATCCGCATCCCAATCCTGCCGGGCATAGTTCGGCCAGGATTCTCTTGACAAGGAGAGAGACTTTAATGAATTCAGCATATCACCGAAGGGCGAGTGCTGAAAGGTATCCGCGGAGGTAAACTCCATGATTGACACCCAACCGGATTTGATCGGAACGGGCGCAGGCGGTTCGGAGTTCGTGGCTGGAGAAGTATCCGGCAGTTTAACAACATGGCTCTCGTGCAAGGTAAAGTTGATGTTCGGCTCGATCGCCGCTGAGGGTAAGGCCTCCATGGCGGGGTCCATCCACCCGTCAGCGGAAGGCGCAACTGGCTCCGAATTGAGGGTCGGAGCGGCTGCCGGTGCGATCTCCTTAACACTGTCCGATGGTAGAGCTAAATCGTACTCATCGTGACCGCATGACGCACAAGGCAGAGGATCGAATCCGTCGAAGATCAAGTCTCCGCGGATATCAGCCGTGTAGTTTAAGCTTCCAAACCTGACCTGGTGGCCAGGGGCGTAACTTTCAATCTGCTCCAGATGGCCAAGTGAATTGGCCCGCAGTGCAAAGCCGCCGAACACGAAGATCTGTCCGGGGAGAAAAGTCTCACCCTGGACAGCATCGCCATCGATGAAAGTAGGATCCATCAAGCCTAATGGCGACGACATAGAGGAACTCTCAATGAAAGCACCAATGTTGGTGTCAAAACCGGCGGATCTCGGGTAGGGGGTCCCGAACTGTGCGTCTAAGGCGGATGGTAACAGGAGGCAGGGGACACAATGTTTTACCCAGGTTCGGGCCCTCTTGATGGAGGTAAAACCCTACGCCCTGCTTGATTAATATTGAAGATATGGGTAGTACAAGAGTAGATCTACGACGAGATCAGAGAGGCTAAACCCTAGAAGCTAGCCTATGGTATGATTGTATGTTGTCCTATGGACTAAAACCCTCCGATTTATATAGACACCGGAGAGGGTTAGGGTTACACAAGGTCGGTTACAAAGGAGGAGATGCACATATCCGTATTGCCTAGCTTGCCTTCCACGCTAAGTAGAGTCCCATCCGGACATGAGACGAAGTCTTCAATCTTGTATCTTCATAGTCTAACAGTCCGACCAATGGATATAGTCCGGCTGTCCGGAGACCCCCTAATCCAGGACTCCCTCAGGCAACAAAACCAAACAAAATAGCTTTGTGTCAAGAGTGCTTGGGAAGTAGTGTCAGGTGGCAAGGGAGCTTGGGAACGTGCTGCTAGCTCAGTTGACGCACGAGTAAGTCGTGCAGCTGGTAGTACTGCGGTAGGTGTTGCAAGAACTAGGGATATCTCTACTTGTTTGGTGGCAGCTATTTGTTTTTGTTTGGCTCTTTTTGCAACTCGTGTAGCATGGGATGCCGTGTTTGTAGAATTTTCCGCTGGACTTTGACCTTCTATTGCACCATCAGTACCAGTAGAATCTGCAGGGTTCATCCGCTTCTCATTCCCTGCCATTCTGTGTTTCTTCCTCTTTCTCTGTGCCATGTTAAGTCAAGCCGACAAGAAAAACGAATAACAATTTAGTTATTCAGAACAAATTGATGCGTGATGCAGACGAACTGAACTTTGATGTTAGACAACCACATGATAGGAGGAAGTAATATGTATGAAAAACAGGACGGAAGAGATAACCAGAACTATGATGTGTAAACTAAGAAGAAGACATTTCACCAAATTAGAAGCAATGCAATGGAAGGTAGACACCATATGAAAGATGCTACAAATATCGCTCTGCCAAGTTACCAGTGTCTCATCATAAATGGCGTTTAAACAAATGTGAAGCAGTACAAGAAATAAATCATATGCAAGATGCAAACAACATCACACTACCATGTTAGAGGTCTCTCGTCATTAGTGCAATTGCATATTCACAACATTGCATATTCACCGCTTATGATGTGTAAACTAAGGAGAAAGCATTTCAACAAATTAGAAGCAATGAAAGCTAGAAACCATATGAAATATGCAACGAATATCACTCTACCAAGTTAAAACTGTCTCGTCATAAGTGCCATTTCAACAAATTAGTAGTACAAGCTAGAAAAGAATGTGAGATGTAACCTATATCATACTCTGAAGTCAAAAGTGTCTTATGATAAGTGATTGTTGCAGGTTACACAACATTAGTAATTTGATGTAAGAACATGGTGTGATAGACAGATATTGTATGTTCTAGAAACAGGAACACGTGTCTTATTCAAGTATAATGTGTAAAGTAAGCAGATGGAATTCAACAAAATTAGAAGCAATACAAGCTAGACATCACACATAACATGCAACCACATATAACAGTGCCAAGTTAGAGGGAGCACCGGTGATGCTGCACTAGGGGAGACGTGCTCATCATAAACACAACTTTGTTGAGTGTCTATGCATGTGTTGTCTTGGAAATCATCTTGGGGGTGTGTAGGAGTAGAAACTGTAGAGGCCCTCCGTTCGGAAGGAGCACCTTTATCCGCTGCCTTTCTAACTTCCTTCCGCTTTATTGATTTTGAACTGTCAAGTAAAACCGACAAGAAAAAGCAATAAAATTCTCTCTTCAGAACTCATTCATGCATGATACTGACAATCACTACTTTGATGTAAGGTAAACACATGATACCAGGATGGAATATGTACGAAAAACAGGACAGCATGGCATGTTCACAACTGTTTGGGTAAACTAAGCAGAAACCATTCCAGCAAATAAGAAGCAATGCAAGCTAGACACCACATGAAAGATGCAACCAATATGACTCTGCCAAGTTAAAAGCGTCCCATCATAAATGGAATTTCAACAAATTAGAAGCAGCGCATGCTATAAATCATATGAAAGATGCAACTAATATCGCACTGCATATACTAAAGGTGTCTCGTCATGTTGTTTGATGCGGGATACAAAAAAACAATAGTTTTATGTAAGGACATGCTTAATAGACAGATGTACTATGTACTAAATACAGGAAGGCATGTCACATTAACAGGTATAATGTATAAGCTAAGCAGACTAGCACATGCAGTTTAACCAGATTGGAAGAATTACAATCTAGACACCATATGCAACATGCAACCACATATCATGCTGCCAAGTTAGAGCAAGCACCTGCGATGCTAGTGTAGGGGAAATTCTGTAATCAACTACAGAGCTACGTTCACTATCTTCATCTAGCATTTCTATTTCTTGAGAATCATGTCGGGAGGCTGACGCTGCATTCTTTAAATGAGGAGTAGTCC
This sequence comes from Triticum dicoccoides, assembly GCF_002162155.2. Taxonomy (NCBI): domain Eukaryota; kingdom Viridiplantae; phylum Streptophyta; class Magnoliopsida; order Poales; family Poaceae; genus Triticum; species Triticum dicoccoides. The sequence goes on from NC_041388.1 coordinate 195,791,429, forward strand.
CCTTGCCTGCCTGCCTCGTCATAAGTGATTGATGAGGGATACACAAGAACATTAGTTTGATGTAAGAACATGGTTAATACACAGATGTACTAGTATGTACCAAAAACAGAAAGGCATGTCATATTCAAAGGTATAATGTGTAAGCTAAGCAGATGCAATTTAACCAAATTGGAAGCAATACAAGCTAGACATCCAACTGGAGTGGTGAGCATAATCATCTAGGACCTGAGAGCCTGGTGGGAGGCGGGCTGCTTCACCACCATCGCAGCTTTTTAGTTGGCTTCTAGGTGATGCCTATCTTTGTTGGGCTTGTCACTGGCTCGGCCAGTGCCCTGACTAGCTATTTGTCTTCTGGTGCTCACGGGATGGTGGTTCATGTAAAAAAATATCTTTCCTTATCTTACCGACTTCGGCCTTTCGAATACAAGCTAGACACCATATGAACGTGCAACCACATATGACACCGTGAAGTTAAAGCAAGCACCTGGGTTGGTGGTTCACGGCGAGTGAGATCATCAACTCCAGAGCTACGTTCCTCGTCTCCATTTGCTGACACTACACCCTTTAAAGCCTTGAAACGTTTTTGGCCTAGCCACGTACCACGCTGGAGCGTCTGAAACACCCTTGCATAAAAACACAATAGTGAGAGTAAGGGTGAAGTGTGTGCAGAACTAGTGCACTGTAAAATTAGCAGATAGCAGGTGGCTGAAAAATAAATGACAGGAGACATATGATAGCTCTACAACATTGCATGGCAAACAAAATTAGATTCTACTCCGTATGATTTTGTAATATATGAGCACAGGAAATGCAGGTACTCCTCTATACCTGGCCATGGGAAGCCCGGCCCGGCCGGCCCGGCCCGAAAAAGCCCGACCCGGCCCGGCCCCATGCTGCCCCCGGGCCGGGCCCGGGCCCGTCATTTTTGCGCTTTCCTGAAGGTCGGGCCGGGCCGGCCCGAAGCCCGACGGGCTTTTAGGTGTTCGGGCCGGGCTCGGGCCCAAAAAACAGGTCCGTTGGTCGGGTCGGGCCGGGCCTGGGCCTGGGTTTTTTGCGTCGGGCTTGGCTAGGCCCGGCCCGAGGTATGGCCAGGTATATACTCCTCCAACACACCACCACATGTGGTCATATCTAAGATAACAATCGACTGAAAATAAATAGGTCTGTTGATTTTTTTAATGAACCGTCCGATCTATAAGGAACGGGAAGATGGCCTTCGTCTACCTCCCGCCAGTCACTGTTGACGATCTTTCTCGAACTGCCAGCGACCACCGGCCCAGACCCCTGCCTCCACCGCCCCGCCCTCCCATCGACCTCACACCACCGCCGTGCTTGGCAGCGCCCCAGGCCATCCCTTTAATCCCGGCCGACCTCTAGATCGGGCGCCAGTAGCTCTAGGCCGCACACGCCCCTAAGATAAACAGCAAGGCGCTGCTTCCCCGGCGTAATAGGCGTACTAGCGCCTGTTACGCTGGGGAATGCTTCCATTAATTGGGAATCAACTAGCCAAAAATTGAAATTCAGGGGGGTGACGGACCTCTAGCTAATGTGAAACAGTATATGAGGAGAAACCTTGTGCATCACGAGTTACTAGGAACATCTAGTATCAAGAAGAAGCGGTCAACTAGTGTCTTCTGTGGGATGAATACCGTGCAAGCAGAGACATAAGATTTGCACGAATAAGGGAAGAGGAGTACCTTTTTTCGGTTGCTGGTGTGGTCACCTCCACATGTCGCGGCGATCTTCTTCTTTTTACCGGGGAAAATGATGTTCTGGAGGGTGCAGGCTTGGACGAACCCATGGCCAAATTGTTGACTGTGTTGTCATGGCCGTATGTCGGCGGAGGGGAAGCAGATCCGAGACGGCAAAGGACGGCGTAGCAGGAACAGCTCCGGTGCGGTGGAGGGTGGCGAAGTTGGAGCGGCAGCGGTGAGGCGCAGGACGGCGTGGTTGAACTGGCTCGGGTACGGACGGCTCGGCCTCGGCTTCAACTACTAGCCGCGGAGGGCGTTGCGGTTGAGGTTGCGGTGGACGACGACGTCAGGGTATCGGCTCCGGCGTGATGGAGGAGGGCGACGGTTGATGGGTGGGATGGGGTGGCGGACGGAGGACGCGGGGTTTCGCGGCTGGTGGAGAGGTAGTTTTGGCGCCCACGGAGCACGAATGGGGAATAGGACGG
>NC_041388.1:195793838-195805318 GCF_002162155.2 Triticum dicoccoides
AAGATGGACACGCTTGTTTGAAATTTGGGGAAAGTACAAACTTTGCGCCCCTCTTAAATTTTGGACCTACTGCGGGTCGGGGGTAGGATGGTAATCCCAGGTGTCCCAAATAGTGGGCGGGAGCGATTTTGGCCACGCGCATGTGTGCTTAGGCGGCCATTGTGTATGAATGTTTTTCGGATGCGGTTGCGTGGCGTCTAGATGAAGCTACAAACCTACCCCGGTTTAGACCTTTGGACATCGGGCCGGTAGGTTTCACGGGTCGGAGTTATTAGAAAAGTAATTTCCTTGTACTACCAAACATTGGTCTCACGCGGTTTCGGGCGAGTAGAGGCTCTTTTGGCGCTTCGTTCGAAATTTTGAAACACAAGCATTCACGTTTAGAGTACTCTTGAACTATGAGGATTGACCTAAATAGACAACGTTATATTTGACCTTGTATGTTTGAAAACCTCATTAAATTATCCACTTCTTTTTGAAATTTTGACACTTGAAAATCCTATAACTACGATTATTTTGGAATGGAGGAGCTAAATTTGAATCTATTTTGTACACGACTACATATGCTATTATGTACAAAATCAGAGCAAAGATTGGTGCCCCCATAATTTAGGTATGGTTTACAAATGCCATGATATCAAATTCAAATAATTGAATGAACTTCATGTTGAATTCGATTTTTTTAAACCACCTTAAGTTGAATTCAAATGTATGCTAGTTCATAGGTAGCTATTTATAATGTCCATTGTGTTACTTTCGTATGTATAATGTGCTTTACACACACGACATGAACTATACTCATGTTTATATTCGATTGCTAAAGCAATGCATTGTCTGAGGAGTTCAAAATACTAACTATGTGGATCAATTGTGTCGAATAATAACATAGACATGCTCAAATTCGATAGAATCTAGATGTCCGATGGATCAATGACCGCTCCTTACACGAATTGCAAATATCATGATCCCATCCTAATATTCGGATACAATTTATACCTTTAATCAATGTGTAGAGCAGTATTTTATGTGTAGTTTCACTCTCCATCGGTGGTCTCTCACACATGCTCACACACTCTCTCCCGAGGTGTCTTTCTCGCACACATGCTCTAGATATAACCCTCCCTCCCTCCCGTAACCATTTACAACTGTTTTCACTAACCTTTATCACAAGGACTCTTCCTCTTGCAAACATACACACGCACAATCCTCATCGACCCTTTCTATATACATGGACCTGCCTACGTGTCTCATGTACACACATTATCTTTACGCCCGTCTCTCACGCATTGTCTCGCACCTTCCTAATCGACGAGTATGATTCTAGCAAAGCATTCTGTAGGATGGCCCTTAAAGTTAGGTTGGATGAATAATAATATCAGAGATAAAGGGGTTACCTTAGTCCAAGAACCTAGGGTTACAAATCCTAGCCGGCTTTGTCAGTGGACACAGAGTCCTTCACAATTCTGCTATCTTTGTCTTGTATGACTAGTCATCCATGGGTCTTCCTAAATGCGTCACGGGCTGACCAATGTGGCGCAGGACGGAACCGAACGAAGGGCCTCACCTTGACCCACCGGACCTCACGCGGTGACACACCCTCTGCCCCCACGTCTCATTATCTTCTCACACCCACACATACCAACACAAACACCACACACACACAGAAAATTCTCCTGGTGCCTCTATTCCCCCCCCTTGCATATACACACTCAAGGGAATGGAATCTCTTATCGTGACGTCATATTCGTCTCTCTCTCTAGACCACTCTCATTTCTCCTGCTATCTCTCCCACACCCCCCCGTCGGCCCCTGTATCCATGCCTCTCTTGAATACGTAATACACACACATACCTCTCTAGGCCCCGCCAAATGCATCAACTACACATTCACACATGTTACATCACGTACCCCATTGATCTAAAAAGCCCTCTCTTCACGTTTATTTCACATACAACATTCCTTTTGAATAAAGTGTGGCCAAAAAATTATTTTAGAGTTTCTACATATATACAACATTACAAAGTTATATGGAGTACGGACGCTAATTTGCATTGCATGGTGCCCACAATGATATTTATTCCGCACTGTGAATTTGTATATTTTTATACTATATACAAAGTTAGTCATAATAAAGAGAAATGAAGAGCATCTCTCTCTCCATCGCATACCCCCGCTGTACGCCCCTTTCACGTATGCACACAAAACCATCTCCAGGTCCTCTAAAAGTAAGCCCCCAGAAAATTGACGCATGTTTCATCTTTCTCTCGCGATATATGCAATGACGATCATTGTATTTGAAGCGAAAGCATGATACGTACATTACAGTCACCATTACGTTTAGTGGTTATTATACAGTCACGGGCTCACCGTACAACTCTGTATTTGCTCATGACATGACTAGTTGACAAGTTAAACGCTCCACGTGGCACCTCTAGTGTTGCATCACATTATCTCACTACCAGCGTGCCCACCTGTTGACTTGTATCTACTCTACATCTACACTCTTATAAAATACATAAAATACACTTTTATAAAAAACAGAGTTGGTGATGATGGTGTGCCTGCCATCCTGCAATATAGGCCGTCCGATTTATATCTGAAGGACAGGAAAGAAACTATGGCAATTTTGCAAAAAGGTACCCACACACCTCTCCACATTTGCAAATAAGGCCTTCCCTCGTTCATCCTTTTCTCTCACAAGATAAACAAGTCATACAAATGCATCTTGATGTTACGTGTAACGCACGGGCATCTTGCTAGTAAGAATGAAAACAAACGACAAAAAAAATATATTTGGACGGTGGTTCGAAGTCATGACCGCGGGCACAACGGACAAGGTGGCCTTGTATTGGTATGTTGAGCCATCTGTTTTAACACACATGAGCTGGTGTGGTGATTATACACACACACATGCACACGAACTGCATCCATGCAACACATGCACCCACGCACGCACACAACACTCACACGTACACACACAGCCACGCACGCACGCAACACTCACACGCACGCATGCACGCATGCATGCACACACCAGTACACCACACGACCAACACACACTCTCACGCTCAAGTGCTCAACCTACACGTGCATGCGCACACATCAGGCCCTGACAGACACATACACAACCAGGTGATTCCCGCGCACGGGTTGGAGCCTTGTCGCGCCTGCGTAAATTTGTGTTTATCTGACCTTTTGCCTATGCGAATTGATAGGTGGGACCCACAAGGAACATGGTCAATTTAACTAGTCAATATGGCGCCACGCAGACTATTTGGCCGGTCAACAGAGTGCAATCCTATGCTGAACTGTGAGCAAGTGACCGTATAATCACCGCAAAACGTATATAGTGACCGTAATCAGCTTATTCTGAAGTTCGGTGACCGTATTACGCTTTTCTCTTTGTAGGCCCCCCAAAACTACATCTCTACACGTTCTCGCATGTTACATCTAACAACTATGCAATACAACACTACTACTACACTCTAACACAATAAATCATATGTGTTTTTAGTTTTACTAGATATCATATTGTTACTTATAATTATTCAGTTTGCATACATTAAAATTGCCTTTGAAATGTATGGCCAGTATCATCTACCGCGCGGGAAAAATCCCGCCCTTTCATGTTTAATCGGGTTTGTATCGATGGATCGTGCGAAACAGCAAAACTATAGTACTATACAGTACAAGTGACAGTTCACTGGGCCGTCGTGTCATCTACTCCTCCGTCGTAAGAGTGGAGCACTCGCTTTCATAAATCTTCTAGTCCCTTTCGCCGACATGTGGGACATCAAGCTACCAGGTCCACGTGCCATACCGAAATACAGTGCAGAGCAGCCGGGGTGAAGCACCCCAGTCATGGCGCTGGCGTAGTAATGAGCAATGAGGCGTCAAATCACAAAGCTGCACCTTTCCCACAGTTAAGTTGGAGGGACGAAGCAACCATCATTTCACTCATTGCTGAATCCGCTTCTCCCTCATCTTCTTCAACTTAACCACATGTTGCTTCTGCCGTTGTTCTGCCTCATGTGGGACGCGGATCAGCTTGTTAAAGCACTGACACGTGGGACCGCATGTTAGCAAACCGCGAGGACAACGTCCTCCAAAAATAAGAAGCCTAATCCTAGACTTACAAAGGTCTACATAGCTGCTACGTATACTTTCCATCTAATCTATATACGTCCCCCCTGATTTTCAGGTGGGGTGGGCCTAATCCTCTCCTTTAATCCAATAAAAATAGTCTCACATCACATCAATTCGTAACTTCACGTAAACCATTACGTGGATGTAGCATTTCTCAAATAAGAAACCTCCCCCGCCATCCACGCGGCAAAATCACCTCCTTTTTACTAATCTTGATTCTATAATTTTTTAGATCAATATAATTGAGATTTGTATAGATAGCACACAGGAGCAAAACCAAGTGGTACGGTTAAGGGCATCCACAATGTGTAGCCAAATATAAAAATAGCTTTTGGCATCGTGGGAACCATTGTGGACGGTGTTGCCAAAGCCAAAAATATGGAACCGAAGCTCCCTGATTGATTGATTGAAGGAATAGAAAAATGCAACATATCTCCTCTTTCTCCCATGCTTGGACGCATGTAGTACAGTATAGAGCACAGAGTCTACTCCCCTGTCCCTTCTATCACAAATCACAAAGCAGTGAGGCGTCAAATCACAAAAGCACGGACGAAGCAACCATCATTTCACTCTTTGCTGACTCCGCTTCTCCATCGTCTTCCTCGAGAAACCATCTCACCGCACTAGTACTCCTAGTAGTACTCCCTCCGGTCCTTTTTTGTCTGCGTCGAAGAAAATTTCGTTTTCCCTGCAATGCTCTGCGCATTGGCATTTTTTCACTGCTCTTTTCAACCGGGCCCTCCATCCCTTTCCACCGCATGCGTGCCTGCAGTAATCCCATCTCTCTTTCCCATGTGCTTCACATCTTCCCAAGGCAGAGATAGCTGCTTGCATGCAGAAACAGGAGAGAGAGCGAGAGGCGCATGCATGCAGAGAGATGGACAGGGGAGAGAGAGAGACGACATGCATTCATGCGGAAGTGAGAAGGTTGGTTTGCATGGCGCTGCAATAATCAAGCGATGAGGAGTGAGATGGTTAGCTCTTTGGTCTTTGGAGAAAAATACGCATTAATTGACACGTGAAACGAGGATTTGTATCGATTAAATCTCGCGAAGGAAAACCCCGCCTTTCTTTTTTAACACTAGTACTCCTAGTACGTACGTACTTATCCTGTTTGGGTCTAGGCCTTGCATTGCCAAACTTCGCCACACATTTTTGCCAAGCTTGCCTAAAGTTTTCAAAATGAGAAGGAGGTACACTTGCGCACGGCCGTCGCGGTCGCACCGCACCCTCACACGGTCGCTCCTGCACGCCGCGGTCGCACCGCACCCTCACACAGTCGCTCCTGCACGCCGCAAACCCAACCAAGGGAACGCCCCCTCACTGACACGTGCTGTTGCATGTGAACAAACCAAACTCAGCCATCCTATCGCTGACACATAATTTTCGTTCATAGAGTATGTTTATCCAATCGCATGTTGGGGAGTATCCGTACGGCCCGTGCGGTGGTCTGTTGGGGAAGAAGAAGAGGTGAGGAAGAAGGAGGAAAGAAGGGTTAGGAGACGTAGGATATTCATCCAACCGACTGAAATGGTAGACTGACCCAAGTCATGCGACTTGCATAACAAATATATGTTTTTACATAGCAAAAGATCCATAAAAACAACAACATAAAGAAAAACTATCACTGCTCGCAGAAAGAGAAGGCCTCGTTGTCTTTGGTTGCCGGCGCGAACCAGCCGTCGCTGCCGACGCGTGTCTCCGCACCGTGGTTGTCCCCGGCGTCCAGCTACTCATTCAAGCGGAGTGTGCGGGCGCTCTGCACGGATGAGAGCACAACCCGGTTCAAGTCGAGGACGTCCAGTTCTACCTGCAGGAGGGCCTCGATGGCAGCGGCATCTGCGCGCTCTGCGTCGAGTCGAGCCTCCGCCGCCCGGTTCAAGTCCAGGACGTCCGGTGCCGCCTGCAGGGGGGGCGTCGATGAGAGCGGCATCCACGCGCTCTGCGTCGAGTCGAGCCTCTGCCGCCCGGTTCAAGTCCAGGACGTCCGGTTCCGCCTGTAGGAGGGCCTCGATGGCAGCAGCATCCGCGCGCTCCGCCTCAAGTTGAGCCTCCGTCGCCCGGTTCACATCCACGACATCCAGTTCTGCCTACAGGAGAGCCTCGATGGCAGCGTCATGCGCGCGCTCCGCGTCGAGTTGAGCCTCTGCCTCCCGGTCCTCCTTTAGTATCGCCATGTTGAACCGCTAGTCCGCCTGCACCATGGGGGACTCGGGCGCCGGCATGAAGTCGACGTCCATCGTCTCATACCCATCGGGGGCCTTCTGCGCCGCGACCTCCGCCATGAACATTGGATCGGCTTCCTCCTCCTCGTAGCTTGGCTCCAGAGAACTCGGGGATTGGCCCGCCGCAAAGTGAGCTTGGGAACGGAGGTCTGTGGCGCCGACCGCCGCCACGATTTCTGCGCGGCGCTCCGGCGTCAGCATCTTGTAGTAAGTGATCTTGCGGCGCACCATGGCTTTTCAGCGAACTAGGGGACGCTTGATGCGGGCTAGGGGATCGAAAGGTGGGGGAATGGGCTGGATATTTGGTGTGGTTTTAGGGCAGTGGCTGGCGTAGGCCGAGCAGCGAAGGTTCTGGTGTGAATAGTGGTTCCGGTGACGACCGGTCAATCGGTTTTGACTGTATATCGCTCTTGTCACGTTCGCGTTGCAGCCCGGCACGCTGGACCCTCCATGTCGCTCACCGAATGGAACACGCTTCGTCTTGTGTTTTCGCTCGCTTGTGGGACCACAGTTGAGAGCAAACCGACGTCCCTCCCCCTCCCCCGCTCGCGTCATTTATTATACCACCACTCCCTCCACTTTATGCGGAGTAAATAAAAACAGAGGGAGTATACTACGGAAGAGGATCCCCTGACGTGGCAGAACCCATTGAGTAACTGACATGCGGGGCCTAGCAAGCATGGGGTCCGCCAGTAAGTGACCGAAAGGGAGCGTAAGGCAGGGATACCTACGCCAGTGGATCCACTTCCACTATACTACTTTGACCAAATGTTAGAGTAATAATATATGACATGCAACTTACACAAAGCATACAGGGTCTAATGCGTTTTTCGAGGCTAACTTTGACCAAATGTTAGAGTAATAATATATGACATGCAACTTACACAAAGCATACGGTCAAATTCATATGTGAAAGGAGTTTACAATGATATAATTTTCACATTATACATCTCATGTACTATTAATCTTGTCAATAGTCAAATTTGAAACCATCTCCAGTACAAATCTAGGAGTACGTACGAATCTAACAATATTGATTGGGCATTGTTGAATGTTGATACCTTTTTGATCAAAGTAGAGATACTTTGACTACACATAAAACTTATATATAAACTAGAAAGGATAGGAGGGAGTATATTGTACGTTCAAAAACGAAATGAACATTGAATACCCTTTATATATGATTTGCGGATGCTATGATCACCGGTTCAAAATTTTGAATCCGCCTTAGGTATCACGTGCCCCCACTCGTTCCCTCTTGATTTCATCTCGGGGTCCAGAGATCTATTGAAAGAGGACTAGGGTGGGTACATGCGAATGATACTCCACGGAATGTTCAAATGAGGCATGCAGGAGGATGGACTCGACTGGAGGGCGACATGATCGATGGAGAAGAGGGTTGGAGAGGAATGAGAAATAAGCAAACGCCACATGATTATACTTCAATGGCTCAAATAAACAATAAGTTGTCTCGCTTGGCCTACATAGTGAAAGGCCTAATGCGCAACGCGGAGCACTGACGCTCGAATATGGTCGTGAAAACAGGGAAACTGACATGTGGGGCAGACTAGTCCAATGGAGGAGCTGGCCCACGACCTCCTCGCCACCGACAACCGTTCATGTGGGTCGTTGGTGTAACACCCTCGATGCAACTATAGCTCCCACGTGTCGAGGCACGACTTAGAGACATAATCGCATTGAAGGCATATGTCGCAAGTTAGGCAATCTTCACAACATCCCATGTAATATGAATAATAAAGGGGAGATAACATAGTTGGCTTACACTCGCCACGTCAATCAAGAACATAAATAACATTACATCATCCAAAACACTCATGGCCCGACTACGGCGCCAAAAGAAAAGAGAACCCAACATGCGACACGGTCCCAATCACCCCCAACTTGGCACCACTACTGATCATCAGGAAAGGAAACGTAGTAACGCTGAGAGTCCTCGTCAAACTCCCACTTGAGCTCGTACTCGTCACCTAGAGCGGAATCACCTGGACCTGCATCTGGAGTTATAGTATCTGTGAGCCACAGGGACTCAGCAATCTCGCACCCTCGCGATCAAAACTATTTAAGCTTATAGGAAGGGTAAGGCAAATATATATGTGGGGCTGCAGCAAGCGACTAGCATATACGGTGGCTATCTTATTCGCAAAAGAGAGCGAGAAGAGGAGGCAAAGCACGAGCGAGAAACTAGAGAGCAACCTGCGCAAACATTACTCCAACACCGTGTCCACTTCCCGAACCCCGCCGAGAAGAGGCCATCACGGTAACACACTCGGTTGATTCATTTTAATTAATTAAGGTTCAAGTTATCTACAACCGGACATTAACAAATTCCCATCTGCCCATAACCGCGGGCACGGCTTTCAAAAGTTCAATCCCTGCAGGGGAGTCCCAACTTAGCCCATGACAAGCTCTCACGGTCAACGAAGGAATAGACCTCCTCCCAAGACGTTCCGATCGGACACGGTATCTCGGTAACTCAAGACACTTCGACAGGTTAAAACAAAACCAGCAACACCGCCCGAATGTGCCGACAAATCCCGATAGGAGCTGCACATATCTCTTTCTCAGGGCACACTCAGATGAGTCAGACATCGGGTAAGCCAGCCCAGAGTTGCCCCTGGTAGCCTCGGACATCGCTCGGTGGGACCAACACTCAGAGGAGCACTGGCCCCGGGGGGGGGGGGTGTTAAAATAAGATGACCCTTGAGTCTGCAGAACCCAAGGGAAAGAAAAGGGGCTAGGTGGCGAATGGTAAAACCAATGTTGGGCATTGCTGGAAAAGCTTTAATCAAGGCGAAATATCAAGGGGTTCCCATTATAACCCAACCCCGTAAGGAACGCAAAAACCGGGAACATAACACCGATATGACGGAAACTAGGGCGGCAGGAGTGGAACAAAACACTAGGCGAGAGGCCGAGCCTTCCACCCTTTACCAAGTATATAGATGCATTAAGATAACATAGAAAAATAATGATATCCCAACAAGTAAATAAATGCTCCAACAAGGAACGGCCTCCAAACTTCACCTGCAACTAGCAACGCTATAAGAGGGGCTGAGCAAAGCGGTAACATAGCCAATCAACGGTTTGCTAGGACAAGGTGGGTTAGAGGTTTGACATGGCAATTGGGAGGCTGACAAGCAAATGGTAGGCATCATAGCATTGGCATAGCAAAGAGCGAGCAAACTAGCATAGCAAAGATAGTAGTGATTTCAAGGGTATGATCATCTTGCCTGCAAAGCTGTCAGAGTTGAGTGGATCCTCAAGAGCAAACTCAATGGGCTCCTCGTTAGCGAACTCGTCTCCAGGATCTACCCAAACAAGACAAACAAGCAACAAGGATACAATCAACCACGTGCAAGGATCAAGCGATAAGATGCAATGACGATATGCTATGCGGGATGCGATGCAGGATGCAAAATGCAAGATATGACAGGAAATGCATGAACTGGCCTCAACTTGGAATTCCAAGGGTGCCACTGGAAAGAGGGGATGAAATCGCTTGAAAACGATATAAAGATCATCGGAATCGGAGTTACGGCTTGGAAATGGCAAGCGTTTTAAGAATGACACCGGTCTGCAATTTACAGCAAGTAGGCATCTAAATGCAATGAAACGCACATGCTAAAGCCACCAAATATGACAACAAAATACATGGAAGGGATGCACACAAGATGCTTAACAAAAGACTAGCACTGAGCCACAGCCAATTCATCGATTATGGGGTGCAAACAAGCATGGCAAAAACGCAAATGCAAAACAGATTTCAGACAGTGAAATTAATACTTGTCTGAAATTTCAGATCATGAAGCCCTCTTCGGAGCAGCAAAACAACATGATACATGACCTGATTATGAAAAATAAGAGCATGGCATGGAGCTACTCAACAAGCTTAACAAAAGTCCCAAAGTGACCTGGGGCCAAAAGGGATCACAAAATATACTAACAAGCACACGAACATAGCTCAAACACAATCAGTTTTTCAGACTTACTGAAAACTGAGACATGCTGAAATATAACTCACGAAGGCATGTAAACGAGCTCGATGCACTCACTACGGTGCAAGTCATTGCAAGGAAAGCATACATCCATTAAGAAGGCATAAAATGATAGCTAGACATGGCAAGAACAATGGCATGACATGCACGGATCAACTACAACAACATCGGCAAAATCACAAACGAGTTGACGATCTGCCCAGATTCACCACGAAGCAAAAGTAGAGCTCAATTGACTCAAGCTAGGGTGCTCCATAATTGCAAACAAAGACAAGGATCGATAGAGCATAACATGATTAACAAAACTCCTTTACTGATCATCCTCAAAAGAGGCACGGATCACTAGGAAATAGCATGAACATATGGCATCATGAACTAAATAATCCCAGACTTAGTGAAAACTACTAAGTCTCTGAAAATTGATTTACCGGGTGCCTCACTTTGCAAGCTTGCACAAGTCACCACACACATCCTAAAAATGCATGGGTTGCACCTCTGGAAAGAAGACAAAATCCTTAACAAAACATATGAAGGACTCACAGGCATAGCATGCACACAATAATCATGGCAAAAATGACAATAGTCTAAGATGAACTAGCAGATCTGACAATTAACTCACGAAGCCCTCTTCTAACAGCATTTCGGGCATCAAGATGAACTCAAATGAAAAGTATCCAGTGGAATGAAATGATGTACTCGTCGAGGCAAACATTTTGATATGCTATATGCCCAAATCGGAGCTACGGATACAAAGTTACAGCAGGTCAAAGTAGGCATAAAAAAATAGGGTTTCTGAGGAAAAAGTCAACCGAAATTATTAGATCCAGATCGGGATCTCGCGGGTATTGTTCACGCGCGGATTCCGAGGATCGTTGGAGAGCTCGCCGGAGCTGCGGGGCGTCACCGGAGTGAGGAGAGGAGGGGCCGGCCGGTGCGGAGGGCTCGCCGGAGTGGGGCGCCGGCGGCGAGGCGGCGTGGGCGCGGCGACCGATGCGGCGGGGTGGCGCGGCGGCGGCCGGAGGCGGCGACCGGTGAGAATATCCGGCGCGGGGGCGCCTAGGCGTCGGCGGCGGCGCGGGGTGGCTCCGGGCGCC
>NC_041388.1:195805763-195815338 GCF_002162155.2 Triticum dicoccoides
GGCGGGTGCGATCCGGACGTTGTCCGGCCTGGCGCGGACACGTCCGACGGCGGCGGGATCTGTTTTTTTTGGCTAGGGTTTCGGAGAGGGAGAGAGATCCGAAAAACGGGGGGGGGGGGCTATTTATAGGCATAAGTGGAGCTAGGAGAGTCCAAATGATGTGCGGTTTTCGGCCACGCGATCGTGATCGAACGGTCTAGGACATGGAGCAGAGTTTGGTGGGTTTTGGGCCAAATTGGAGGGGTGTTGGGCTGCAACACACACGAGGCCTTTTCGGTCCCTCGGTTAACCGTTGGGGTATCAAACGAAGTCCAAATGATATGAAACTTGACAGGAGGTCTACCGGTAGTAACCCAAGGCCTCATGACAAGTCTCGGTCCAATCCGGAAATGTTTAATCCCCACACACGAAAGAAGGCTAGAAATGACCACCGGAGGAGAGCGAAGCGCCGGAATGCAAAACGGACAACGGGGAAAATGCTCGAATGCATGAGACGAACACGTATGCAAATGTAATGCACATGATGACATGATATGAGATGCATGACAACGAAAACAACACACGAAGACAAAGACCCAAACCCGAGGAAATAACATAACTTAACGCCGAAAACGGCAAGAGTTGGAGTACAAATTGGGCAAGTTATATCTGGGGCGTTACAACACTCCACCACTACGAAAGGATCTCGTCCCAAGATCTAGGACTGAAAGAACTCAGGGTACTCAGAACGGAGGTGATCCTCGCGTTCCCAGGTAGCTTCACGGTCGGAATGGTGTGACCACTTGACTTTGAGAAATTTGATTGACATGTTGCGAGTCTTGCGTTCAGTCTCTTCAAGAATAGCAACTGGGTGCTCACGATAAGAGAGATCTTCTTGGAGCTCAATGTCCTCGAAGTTGACGGTGCGGTCAGGAGTCTTGAAGCACTTTCGAAGCTGAGAGATGTGGAACACATCATGAACATTTGCAAAGTTTGAAGGAAGCTCGAGTTGATAGGCGAGGTCGCCTCTCTTGCTGACAATCTTGAAAGGTCCCACGTATCTAGGGGCAAGCTTCCCTTTGATACCGAAGCAACGAGTACCTTTCATAGGAGAGACGCGGAGGTAAACATGATCTCCGATCTCGAAAGCCAAATCACGGTGCTTACTATCATAGTAGCTCTTCTGGCGGGATTGGTCTGCTTTGAGGTTATCACAAATGACTTTGCACATTTCTTCTGCCTCTGTGATTAAGTCATTACCCAGCAGCTGACGTTCACCGGTTTCAGACCAGTTGAGAGGGGTACGGCACTTCCTGCCATACAGAATTTCAAATGGGGCCTTGCCCGAACTTGCTTGAAAACTGTTGTTGTAGGAGAATTCAGCATAAGGAAGACAATCCTCCCATTTCATGCCGAAGGAGATCACACAAGCCCTGAGCATATGTTCAAGAATCTGGTTGACACGCTCGACTTGACTGCTTGTTTGAGGATGGAAAGCTGTGCTGAAACGGATGTTGGTGCCCATGGCCTTCTGAAAAGAACCCCAAAACTTGGAGGTAAAGATGCTGCCACGGTCTGAAGATATCACTTGTGGAATACCGTGCAGAGAGACAATTCGAGAGGTATAGAGTTCCGCCAATTGAGCTGCAGTGATCGACTCTTTGATAGGCAGAAAGTGAGCCACTTTGGTGAGTTTGTCGATGACAACGAATATAGCATCATTGCCACGCTTGGACTTTGGAAACCCAGTCACGAAGTCCATTTCAATGTGGTCAAACTTCCATTCTGGAATGGCAAGAGGTTGGAGGAGACCAGCTGGCCTTTGGTGTTCTTCCTTCACTCTTCTGCAGACATCACATTCATTCACGAATTGAGCGATCTCGCGCTTCATTCGAGTCCACCAATAAGCTTGCTTAAGGTCCTGATACATCTTCGTGCTCCTAGGGTGGATGGAGAGGAGAGAATTGTGAGCCTCGTTCATGATCACTTTACGGAGGTCACCTTTGGGCACAACAATACGATCCTCGAAGAAGAGAGTGTCCTTGTCATCAAGGCGGTAGCACTTGTACTTGGACTGACTCTTGGCAATCTCAATCTTCACCTTTTTCACCATAGCATCAAGAAGCTGGGCTTGGCGAATCTGGTCTTCTAAGGTAGGAGAGACTTGAAGGTTGGCGAGGAAACCTTGGGGAACAACTTGCAGATTCAGTTTGCGGAAAGCTTCACAAAGCTCGGGTTGATAAGGCCTGAGAATCAGACTGTTGCAGTAAGCCTTCCTGCTCAAAGCGTCAGCAATCACATTAGCCTTGCCTGGAGTGTACTCAATACTCGGATTATACTCTTGAATCATTTCGACCCATCGAGTTTGCCTGAGGTTGAGATTAGGCTGAGTGAAGATGTACTTGAGACTCTTGTGATCAGTGAAAATGTCCACTTTTCTTCCCAATAGAAGATGTCTCCAAGTCAAAAGAGCATGCACAACTGCCGCCAACTCGAGATCATGAGTGGGGTAGTTCTTCTCATTAGGCTTCAACTGGCGAGATGTATAAGCAACCACTTTCTTCTCTTGCATCAAAACTGCGCCAAGACCTTGGAGAGAGGCATCACAAAAGACGTCGTACGGCTTGGATTCATCAGGCGGAGTCAGAACTGGAGCAGTGATCAACTTCTCTTTCAAAGTGTTGAAAGCAATATCACACTCCGGAGACCAAACGTACTTGACGTGCTTCTGAAGAAGATTTGAGAGAGGCTTCACGATCTGAGAAAAGTTTTCAACGAATCTTCGACAATAGCTTGCGAGACCGAGAAAACTGCGGAGTTGCTTCACATTCTGAGGAGGTTCCCAATTCACAATCGCAGACACCTTCTCAGGATTCACGGCAACGCCCTTGGCAGAGATGATATGACCAAGATAAAGAACCTCATTGAGCCAAAATTCACACTTGGAGAACTTGGCGTAGAATTGATGTTCCCTGAGCTTATCAAGCACCAAACGCAAGTGTTTGGCATGATCTTCCTTGTTCTTGGAGAAAACCAAAATGTCGTTGAGATAGACCAAAACGAAGTCATTGGTGTAGGCGTTGAAGATGAAATTCATCATGCGAGAGAACGTCGGAGGAGCGTTGGCGAGGCCAAAAGACATGACAATGTATTCATATGAACCAAAGCTTGTTCTGAATGCTGTCTTGGGAATATCTTCTTCACGAATGCGAATCTGGTGATAACCCATACGGAGATCAAGCTTGGAGAATACTTGAGCACCTTTGAGTTGTTCGAACAGCTCATTGATGTTGGGAAGTGGGTATTTGTTCTTGATGGTCTTCTTGTTCACCGGACGGTAATCAACACAAAGTCGGTCCGTTCCATCCTTCTTCTTCACAAAAAGAACACCACAACCCCACGGAGAAGAACTAGGCCGGATAAGGCCCATTCTTTCTTGCTCATCGAGTTGCTTCTTCAGCTCTTTCAACTCTTCAGGTCCAAGCTTGTAAGGACGTTTGCACACAGGTTCCGTACCAGGCTCAAGATCAATAACGAATTCAACTGGCCGGTGCGGAGGCATTCCTGGAAGCTCTTCTGGAAAGACGTCTTGACATTCGCAAACGACTGGAATTTGAGAGATGGCATCCAATTCACCCTTCTCATTGAGAGAAAACAAACGGATAGTATCATCACGAGCGGCAAAGACAATTACATCCTCAGACGAATGAGTCAATTGAATCTGCCTTGCTGCACAATCAAGCTGAGCCTTGTGCTTATAAAGCCAATCCATTCCGAGAATAAGATCAATATCTGAGTTACCAAGCACCACCGGAGAAGAGAGAAACTTGTAATCGCCCAACGTGATAGAAACATCTGGGGCAATCACGCTTGCATTCATGAATTTACCCGGAGAAACAACAGATAACTGTCTAGGCAAATCTTGCAAAGGCAACTCATGCTTAGAAACAAATGGCCTCGAAATGAAACAATGCGAAGCACCCGTGTCAAAAAGAACTTTACCAGGAATATCATTAACAGGAAGGTTACCCATGATGACATCTGAAGAATCCTCTGCCTGAGCTGCATTCATCAAATTGACCTTGGCGGACTTGGGGTTATGCTTGACCACAGCTGTACTTGCCGATCTGACAGGAGGAGGAGGAGGAAGACGCCTCTGGTTGAGACACTTGTTGGCATAGTGACCCTTCTGTTGGCACTTGTTGCATGTGACCTCTGAAAGCGGACGGTGATACGGAGCACTCGATCTTGGAGCTTGAGACGAAGTCTTGTTCTGAAAGCCAGGGTTGGGTGGGTGGGAAGAACCACTGCCACCTTTGCTCTTCTGCTGATACGGCTGACGGAATGGAGGAGGAGGAAGCCAAAACTTCTGCTGCTTGGCCACTTGAGTAGAGGAAGAAGGAGTAACATCTCTAACTCGCTTCCTGGAAGCATCACACCTCAACTGAGCAGCCTCTTGCTTCAGTGCCATGTTGTAGAACTCATCGTACCTCAAGGGCTCAAAGAGAACAAGAGCGAGCTGGATATCTTCTCTGAGACCACCCCTGAACTGGTATATCATGCTCTTCTCATCAGGCACGTCCTACTTGGCAAAGCGGGCAAGCTTCTGGAACAACTTGTTGTAGTCATAGACAGACAAAGAGCCTTCAGATTGCGGGATTCCTCATGCTTGCTTTCAACCATGCTCTGTGGAATATGATGAGCTCGGAAATCTCGACGGAAATCATCCCAAGTGATAACACGTCCACCTCTGGAGTCCCTGTACTGCTGGAACCATTCTGCAGCTTGATCTTTGAGTTGGAAGGAAGCGAACTTCACAAAGTCCTCAGGCCTGACATTGTTGCACTCAAAATGCTTACACAGATCCACAAGCCAATCGTCAGCATCGGTTGCCTCAACACAATTGCTGAAAGTCTTTGGCCCATTAGCAAGGAACTGGTTGAGTGTAGCAAAGTGACTCTGATTGCTACCTTGATTCCCTTGACTGCCTTGATCGCGCTCTTGGAGGATTTGCATGATCAACTGTGTGTTTGCATTGGTTGCGGCCATCACAGCTTGCCATGCCTCCGGAGGAGGTGGAGGAGCTGGCGGATCTTGATTCTGGTTCTGACTGGTGCTCTTAGCGGGAGCCATCCTGAAGAGGTTGACCACCGTTAGCGCATAGACAGAAAAATGAAGCTGAAACCAACGGAATGAAAATTGCAACATAAAGTCTACACATCCGAACAAAATGAACGAATGCATTTCTCTTGAAGTGGTCACATATCCCTAAATTGAGAAGCCACATAGAATTAAGGTAGAGAAATAAATCAACAAGGTACGGATCAAGAACGAATAATCGGTAAGAAATCCCAATCTCAAACCAATATCCGTGGAAGAAGAACTAGAGCTACTAGAATTCCCACCTATGAAACTCCCGAACTTTTCTGGTTATGCAATCAGGTGTTGGGGATACAGGGGAAGCATAATATCTCACCCAAACTAGCAAATCCTACATCCAGCTGTATCCATCCTTCAACACATAACCAAGAAACCTTCGGAAACCATCTACCTCAACCTTCGAAAAGCATCCGTTATACAAGTTATGGCGATACTCCCGAACTCCCGCCCCACTACTGGGTGGCGTCGAGGTTATCTCACCAACGAACTGCATAAAAGAGATTTTCGATGTCGGCGAACATATCTCAAGTATTCTAGAATTGCAACGATAAAATTATGATGACAACACCTCAGAGCTCAACTCCCCGGGACACTTCCACTAAACCCCTGACAGGAGGCACCAAGACAATGTTCTCATCATAAGCCATCGGAACGATTCCAAGATACTCGCGTGATCCTAAATTTTTTTTTGTGAAATTTGAGAAGAGAAGAGTCAAAATTCTACGTCAGGATGCCTTACCAGAGCGATGAGGAGACCGGGAAGTAAAAAGAATTCCTAAACTCTCCGATATATAAATCCTAAAGACTCAAAACATTTTTCTAGACACAACTCGGCCGCTAAAAACGATCAAGCAATGGGGCTCCTAAGGTCGGGAAGGCTCTGATACCAACTTGTAACACCCTCGATGCGACTATAGCTCCCACGTGTCGAGGCACGACTTAGAGACATAATCGCATTGAAGGCATATGTCGCAAGTTAGGCAATCTTCACAACATCCCATGTAATATGAATAATAAAGGGGAGATAACATAGTTGGCTTACACTCGCCACGTCAATCAAGAACATAAATAACATTACATCATCCAAAACACTCATGGCCCGACTACGGCGCCAAAATAAAAGAGAACCCAACATGCGACACGGTCCCAATCACCCCCAACTGGGCACCACTACTGATCATCGGGAAAGGAAACGTAGTAACGCTGAGAGTCCTCGTCGAACTCCCACTTGAGCTCGTACTCGTCACCTGGAGCGGAATCACCTGGACCTGCATCTGGAGTTATAGTATCTGTGAGCCATAGGGACTCAGCAATCTCGCACCCTCGCGATCAAAACTATTTAAGCTTATAGGAAGGGTAAGGCAAATATATATGTGGGGCTGCAACAAGCGACTAGCATATACGGTGGCTATCTTATTCGCAAAAGAGAGCGAGAAGAGGAGGCAAAGCACGAGCGAGAAACTAGAGAGCAACCTGCGCAAACATTACTCCAACACCGTGTCCACTTCCCGGACCCCGCCGAGAAGAGGCCATCACGGTAACACACTCGGTTGATTCATTTTAATTAATTAAGGTTCAAGTTATCTACAACCGGACATTAACAAATTCCCATCTACCCATAACCGCGGGCACGGCTTTCGAAAGTTCAATCCCTGCAGGGGAGTCCCAACTTAGCCCGTGACAAGATCTCACGGTCAACGAAGGAATAGACCTCCTCCCAAGACGTTCCGATCAAACTCGGTATCTCGGTAGCTCAAGACACTTCGACAGGTTAAAACAAAACCAGCAACACCGCCTGAATGTGCCGACAAATCCTGATAGGAGCTGCACATATCTCTTTCTCAGGGCACACTCAGATGAGCCAGACGTCGGGTAAACCAGCCCAGAGTTGCCCCTGGTAGCCTCGGACATCGCTCGGTGGGACCAACACTCAGAGGAGCACTGGCCCGGGGGGGGGGGGGTTAAAATAAGATGACCCTTGAGTCTGCAGAACCCAAGGGAAAGAAAAGGGGCTAGGTGGCGAATGGTAAAACCAATGTTGGGCATTGCTGGAAAAGCTTTAATCAAGGCGAAATATCATGGGGTTCCCATTATAACCCAACCGCGTAAGGAACGCAAAAACCAGGAACATAACACCGATATGATGGAAACTCGGGCGACAAGAGTGGAACAAAACACTAGGCGAGAGGCCGAGCCTTCCACCCTTTACCAAGTATATAGATGCATTAAGATAACATAGCAAAATAATGATATCCCAACAAGTAAATAAATGCTCCAACAAGGAACGGCCTCCAAACTTCACCTGCAACTAGCAACGCTATAAGAGGGGCTGAGCAAAGCGGTAACATAGCCAATCAACGGTTTGCTAGGACAAGGTGGGTTAGAGGTTTGACATGGCAATTGGGAGGCTGACAAGCAAATGGTAGGCATCATAGCATTGGCATAGCAAATAGCGAGCAAACTAGCATAGCAAAGATAGTAGTGATTTCGAGGGTATGATCATCTTGCCTGCAAAGCTGTCAGAGTTGACTGGGTCCTCAAGAGCAAACTCAACGGGCTCCTCGTTAGCGAACTCGTCTCCCGGCTCTACCCAAACAAGACAAACAAGCAACAAGGATACAATCAACCACGTGCAAGGATCAAGCGATAAGATGCAATGACGATATGCTATGCGGCATGCGATGCGGGATGCAAAATGCAAGATATGACAGGAAATGCATGAACCTGGCCTCAACTTGGAATTCCAAGGGTGCCACTGGAAAGAAGGGATGAAATCGCTTGAAAACGATATAAAGATCATCGGAATTGCAGTTACGGCTTGGAAATGGCAAGCGTTTTAAGAATGACACCGGTCTGCAATTTACAGCAAGTAGGCATCTAAATGCAATGAAACAAACATGCTACGGCCACCAAACATGACAACAAAATACATGGCAGGGATGCACACAAGATTCTTAACAAAAGACTAGCACTGAGCCACGGGCAATTCATCCATTATGGGGTTCAAACAAGCATGGCAAAAACGCAAATGCAAAACAGATTTGAGACAGTGAAATTAACACTTGTCTGAAATTTCAGATCACGAAGCCCTCTTCGGAGCAGCAAAACAACATGATACATGACCTGATTATGACAAATAAGAGCATGGAATGGAGCTACTCAACAAGATTAACAAAAGTACCAAAGTGACCTGGGGCCAAAAGGGATCACAAAATATACTAACAAGCACACGAACATAGCTCAAACACAATCAGTTTTTCAGACTTAGTGAAAACTAAGACATGCTGAAATATAACTCACGAAGGCATGTAAACGAGCTCGATGCACTCACTATGGTGCAAGTCATGGCAAGGAAAGCATACATACATTAAGAAGGCACAAAATGCTAGCTAGACATGGCAAGAAAAATGGCATGACATGCACGGATCAACTACAACAACATCGGCAAAATCGCAAACGAGTTGACGATCTGCCCAGATTCACCACGAAGCAAAAGTAGAGCTCGATTGACTCAAGCTAGGGTGCTCCATAATTGCAAACAAATACAAGGATGGATATAGAATAACATGATTAACAAAACTCCTTTACTGATCATCCTCAAAAGAGGCATGGATCACTAGGAAATAGCATGAACATATGGCATCATGAACTAAATAATCCCAGACTTAGTGAAAACTACTAAGTCCCTGAAAACTGATTTACCGGGTGCCTCACTTTGCAAGCTTGCACAAGTCACCACACACATCCTAAAAATGCATGGGTTGCACCTCTGGAAAGAAGACAAAATCCTTAACAAAACATATGAAGGACTCACAGGCATAGCATGCACACAATAATCATGGCAAAAATGACAATAGTCTAAGATGAACTAGCAGATCTAACAATTAACTCACGAAGCCCTCTTCTAACAGCATTTCGGGCATCAAGATGAAGTCAAATGAAAAGTACGCAATGGAATGAAATGATGTACTCGTCGAGGCGAACATTTTGATATGCTATATGCCCAAATCAGAGCTACGGATGCAAAGTTACGGTAGGTCAAAGTAGGCATAAAAAATTAGGGTTTCTGAGGAAAAAGTCAACCGAAATTATCAGATCCAGATCGGGATCTCGCGGGTATTGTTCATGCGCGGATTCCGAGGATCGTCGGAGAGCTCGCCGGAGCTGCGGGGCGTCACCGGAGTGAGGAGAGGAGGGGCCGGCCGGTGCGGAGGGCTCGCCGGAGTGGGGCGCCGGCGGCGAGGCGGCGCGGGCGCGACGACCGAGGCGGCGGGGTGGCGCGGCGACGGCCGGAGGCGGCGACCGGCAAGAAGATCCGGCGCGGGGGCGCCTAGGCGACGACGGCGGCGCGGGGCGGCTTCGTGCGCCGGCGCGGGAGAAGACGGCGGCGGGGCGACCGGACGCGGGCGGCGGGGCGATGAGCTCTCGGGGGCCCT
>NC_041388.1:195815519-195873115 GCF_002162155.2 Triticum dicoccoides
ACACGTCCGGCGGCGGCGGGTGCGATCCGGACGTTGTCCGGCCTGGCGCGGACACGTCCGGCGGCGGCGGTATCTATTTTTTTGGCTAGGGTTTCGGAGAGGAAGAGAGATCCGAAAAACCGGGGGGGGGGGCTATCTATAGGCATAAGTGGAGCCAGGAGAGTCCAAATGAGTTGCGGTTTTCGGCAACGCGATCGTGATCGAACGCTCTAGGACATGGAGCAGAGTTTGGTGGGTTTTGGGCCAAATTGGAGGGGTGTTGGGCTGCAACACACACGAGGCCTTTTCAGTCCCTCGGTTAACCGTTGGGGTATCAAGCGAAGTCCAAATGATACGAAACTTGACAGGAGGTCTACCGGTAGTAACCCAAGGCCTCATGACAAGTCTCGGTCCAATCCGGAAATGTTTAATCCCCACACACGAAAGAAGGCTAGAAATGACCACCGGAGGAGAGCGAAGCGCCGGAATGCAAAACGGACAACGGGGAAAATGCTCGAATGCATGAGACAAACACGTATGCAAATGTAATGCACATGATAACATGATACGAGATGCATGACAACGAAAAAAACACACGAAGACAAAGACCCGAACCCGAGGAAATAACATAACTTAACGCCGGAAACGGCAAGAGTTGGAGTACAAATTGGGCAAGTTATATCTGGGGCGTTACAGTTGGGGCCAACAACGGGGTGCAGCTCTAGCACCGCCTCTGGACCCGGCGACCACGGTGAGCGACACACTCATATCGTAGCTAGACACGGTCGGTTTCAGTGTGCCGAGGGTGGCGTTAGTGCTGTGGCACGACCAACGGTATGTTTGGTTTGTGCCCAAGGTTGCCCCATCAAAGCATTGGGTAGCCAAAATTTTGGCTGAGGTATTGGTTGCCCATGATTTGGCCGACATTGGCAAGAAAAATGAACTAGAGTTGGCTAGAGTTCATTGGCATGCCAAAGAAATGGCAACCATCCAAACAAAGACCAATCTTTGGGTCATGACCAAAATTTTGGTTGAGGTATTGATTGCCCATGATTTGGCCGACATTGGCAAGAAAAATGAACTAGAGTTGGCTAGAGTTCATTGGCATGCCAAAAAATGGCAACCATCCAAACAAAGACCAATCTTTGGGTCATGACCAAAATTTTGTTAAGGTGCACTTTGGCCACAATCCAAACACACCCCAACACCCGGCTCGTCGAGGATGCACGGGGCGCCATGACGCATACGCGGAGTGCTGTAGCGCGGCCAACTACATCCTCTGGACCTGAGACCATGCCGGGTCGTCTTGCTTTTTCAATGACATACGGGGATCGCATGTGAGCAAAGGGCATCTCCAACATTGCCACGACCTCAGCTGACTACCCTAGCACACCAAAACCCTCGTCCCTCGCGCCGTCGCGCGGTGTGTTCCCAGCCGGCGCTAGCTGGCCGCGTTCATGTCGTCCATTCGTATGCCGTCGTTAAGAGGCTCGGTGCCCGAGGAACCAATTCTCGTGACTTAATGACGCACCCGGACGCTTGGCCTCACCGGAATGCGCTACTTAAAGCGGCAACGCCTAGCTAACCTCCACACCATAGCACATCGTCCTCCTACCTGGCACCACATCCGCCATGACCGCAAGTGCGAACGCTCTACGGGAGAGCTTGTCTTCGAGGATGAAGCTCGAGGTCGCCGCCCTCGCTCAAGTCGCCTCTCACGACACAATAGCGGCGTAGTCGGACGCGGACGCGACCGCACAAGCGGTGGCCACGCTGGCGGTCGACGACGGGAGCACCGTCAGCCACGCGTCCTACTTGCCGTCGTCCAATGTCCGACACCGCAGAGGTAGGGGACTCCTCCGAGGATGAGTAGGGCATGGGAGGCGGCAGGGCATGGTGTGCCAACTGGCCGGTCCGTATCCCGTGTTCTACTCTTCCTCACCGGAGACCGCACCTTCACTTCACGGGTCTTGAACCCCGCTCCCGTACATAGAGATCGCAGATGGAGGACGTCGGTCACCGCCGTAGAATAGGTTTAGGGTCGGGTTTCTTTTATTTTTCTGTCCTATAAAAGTTCGAAATGTAATGAAAATCTGTCGTGTTTGCATTAATCTCGGCCGGTGTATATGAACTTTCACGATAATATACATATTGTAGGAGTACTAGCAAGATGCCCGTGCGTTGCACGGAAGATCAAGATCTTGTGGGAGAAAAGGATGAACAAGGGAAAGCCTTATCTGCAAATGTGGAGAGGAGTGCAGGTAAATTGTCATAGTTTCCTTCCTATCCGTTAGATATAGATCGGACGGCCTATATTGCAGGATGACAGGCACACCATTATCACCAACTCTGCTTTTTATTGAACCGAGACAAATCTAACATGCGAAGTAAAATAAACACATAGGGTCTATACATACACAAATTATCTTAGGCACTCCAATAGTACGTCCACTACACATTCACGCATTTCACATCTTTCTACATCTGTGGGAACCTACAAAAGGGTTAACGTAAATTTCCTCTCTCTCTCTCTTCCCCTGATTTTCATGGTGGTGGGCCCCTCCCTCCCCCCAATCTACAATCAACAGCTCACACGTTTCACATGGTGGTGCAGTTGGAATTGGATATGATATGATCCATGTTTGTAAGAATAATTGTGTTCTGTTCCAGAAGAATTATGCCAACTTAAGTGAATGCCTGAAATGCAAATCATCAAGATGGAAAGATGTCGATGCTATGAAGAGGATTCCTCATAATGTTCTGAGACATTTTCCAATTACACCAAGATTGCAGAGGTTGTTTCATGATGCTGAAACAAGAGAGGATGTACTGTGGCATTCTAGGAACCAGGAGTACAGAGATCAGAATGTAATGAGCCATCCATCTCATGGTAGTGAGTGGAAAAGCTTCAATGATAAACACAAAGAGTTTGCTGCTGACCCGAGAAACATTAGACTTGGCTTAGCTTCAGATGGATTTAACCCATTTGGCCACCAGAGCGCCACATATAGCATGTGGCCAGTGCTTGTTATCCGTTACAACATGCCTCCGAATGTCTGCACCAAAGAATCAAACTACATGATGGCCTTGCTCATCCCAGGTCCAAAAAGTCCTGGAAATGATTTTGATTTGTTCATGGAGCCTCTTGTGGAGGAACTTCAACAGCTATGGAAGGGTGTTCTCACTCCAGACCTATATAGCAGCCCACCAGCTGATTTCTTTCTGCGTGCTGCTATAATTTGGTGCATCCATGATTATCTGGCTTTGGGAACTATGTCAGGGCGAACGACACATGGTTACAATGCATGTGTTCGCTGTGACAGGAATCCGCTGTCATACGCAATACTTAGCAAGATCTGTTACATTGGACATCGCCGTTTCCTTGCCAAGGACAAGCCGCATCCTAGAAAATACCGAAGACATGTGTTCAATGCAAAGCATGAAAACCGTGATGCGCCAAAGAGGCTCACCGCCGATGAGTTGCAAGTGGAATTAGAGAAGGTCTGGCATATTACACCAGGAAACCATCCTGGTAATGGTAGCAGGAAAAGGAAGCATGGCAGGATAGAAGAGAGATTATTGTTTACCTGCAGGTCCACTTTGTGGGACTTGGAGTATTGGAAAGATCTGGATCTGCGGCATAATCTTGATGTGATGCACATCAAGAAAAATATATGTGACAACATTATTGGCACACTTCTTAATATTGAAGGCAAGACGAAAGATACCTTAAAATCTAGGATTGATTTGACACACCTGGGTATCAGAAAGGATTTGCAGGTGCAAGATGAAGGTAAACAACGGGATATGGCACCAGCTATGTACGTCTTGGACAAGGTAAAAAGAAAAGAGTTCTGCGAGGTCCTGTCACGTGTGAGATTCCCACATGGATTTGCTTCCAACCCTGAAAGGAGAGTCAGTGAAGATGGAAACAAGGTACAAGGGTTGAAAACTCATAACTGCCATGTCCTACTTCAAAGGGTTTTACCTGTTATCCTTAGAGGATTGGGCCGCCCTGACTTATACAGAGCAGTTGCAGAGTTGGGACAATTCTTCAGCGAACTCTGCAGTAGGAATATCAGGATAGATGCTTTGGAGCGTCTTAGAGACAAGATATCAACTATCCTATGCGACCTTGAAGATATATCCTCCAGCTTTCTTTGATGTGATGGTGCATTTGACTGTTCATCTACCTGATGAGGCACTACTTAGAGGTCCAGTACAGTATGGCTGGATGTACCCTATTGAAAGGCGGCTAGGCACTTTCAAGGGCTATGTTAGGAACAGAGCTAGACCTGAGGGTTCCGTTGCAGAGGCCTACATTGCTACAGAAGCGTTGACATTCTGCTCAAAATACATTGAAACAGCTGATCAGCTTAGCAAAGAGGTGGGTGAAGACAATCCCGGGCTCAATGTTTTTGATTATTCTGTTCGAGTTACAGGGAAGAGTCGACAAGAGGACAAACCTAAAGATTTGGACAAAATGGTTTGGTATGTGTTGAATAATTGTCCTGAGATACTACCTTATATCAAGTAAGTGCAGTACTGCAGCTTATACATCATAATCTACTAAACTTGCATCACATTCTTATATATTTAGATGTTTGATGCGATCACTATGTTGTGCGGCATCTACAAAGAGGAGTTACTGCCGCAAAATCCAAGAAACATTGACAAACTGGTTATGGCAGGATTTGCGAAATGATTCAAGAACCATGTAAGCTTTTGAAGTGCACTGTCAGTTTTTTTAATATATTGAGTACATAAGATGATTAGCTTGTCTATTTTCTAACCATAGGTTAAGAAGATGCGGGAGGATGGGCATGCAGTTGATGATGCCCTTTACTCACTAGCAATGGGTCCTGATACTTGGGTAAGACATTATGAATCTTGCGTTGTTGGAGATATGTGCTACAACACCCTTGCACGAGACGAAGGCAAGAAGACACAAAACAGTGCCATCATGAGCACGGATACGTATGACAAAGAGATAACTGAAATGTATGCTAACATAACAGACATTGTTCAGTTGCAGTATATCTCTAGTTTCGAGGATCATCGGTGTGTGGTTCTGTTGTGCTGTCGTTGGTATAACCTGTTTTCCAGGATCACAAAACCCAGAGCTGATGATTATTTCAAATCCATCAATGTCAAGGCGGCGTACCAGACCAACGAGCCTTTTATTTTGGCAAATCAAGCAACACATATATTTTTCTTGGAAGACACATTTGCACATAGCGATGACTGGATAGTATTGCAAAGGTTTGAGCAGATGAATTCCTTTAATGAAGTTGCACAACAAGATGATGCTTACACTGCTCCTGATGTACAAGATAACACAGATGTTCCTAATATCTTTGAGAACCATCACGTCAATGACGCCGGCGAAAAGATTGCCTGTCGTGCTGTGGACATACAAGAGTTGATCAAGAAGAAGCCAACGTTCGAGGATGTTGAGGACGAAGAAGAAGATGACACCGTGGGGAATTACGATTCAGACTGATACACATGGCGAAGATGTTGACGCTGCTGCGCATGATGATTACATTGCTTTTGTCATATTTTCCTGTCAGAAGACATTTTTTATCTACTATGTGAAATTGTGTTTGCTATGACAACTGAAACCTGATGAACATGTTGTTTAGTATTTTGCTGTGAGAACATTGTTGGAAATATGCCCTAGAGGCAATAATAGAAGGATTATTATTATATTTCCTTGTTCATGATAATTGTCTTTTATTCATGCTATAATTGTGTTATCCGGAAATCGTAATACATGTGTGAATACATAGACACCAACATGTCCCTAGTAAGCCTCTAGTTGACTAGCTCGTTGATCAACAGATAGTCATGGTTTCCTGACTATGGACATTGAATGTCATTCATAACGAGATCACATCATTAGGAGAATGATGTGATGGACAAGACCCAATCCTAAACATAGCACAAGATCGTATAGTTCGTTTGCTAGAGTTTTTCCAATGTCAAGTATCTTTTCCTTAGACCATGAGATCATGTAACTCCCGGATACCGTAGGAGTGCTTTGGGTGTACCAAACGTCACAACGTAACTGGGTGACTATAAAGGTACACTATGGGTATCTCCGAAAGTGTCTGTTGGGTTGACATGGATCAATAATGGGATTTGTCACTCCGTATGACTAGTGTCTGTTGGGTTGACACGGATCAATACTGGGATTTGTCACTCAGTATGACGGAGAGGTATCTCTGGGCCCACTCGGTAATGCATCATCATAATGAGCTCAAAGTGACCAAGTGTCTGGTCACGGGATCATGCATTACGGTACGAGTAAAGTGACTTGCCGATAACGAGATTGAACAAGGTATTGGGATACCGACGATCGAATCTCGGGCAAGTAACGTACCGATTGACAAAGGGAATTGTATACGGGGTTGCTTGAATCCTCGACATTGTGGTTCATCCGATGAGATCATCGAGGAGCATGTGGGAGCCAACATGGGTATCCAGATCCCGCTGTTGGTTATTGACCGGAGAGCCATCTCGGTCATGTCTACATGTCTCCCGAACCCGTAGGGTCTACACACTTAAGGTTCGGTGACACTAGGGTTGTAGAGATATGAATATGCAGTAAACCGAAAGTTGTTCGGTGTCCCGGATGAGATCCCGGACGTCATGAGGAGTTCCGGAATGGTCCGGAGGTGAAGAATTATATATAGGAAGTGCAGTTTCGGCCATCGGGAGAGTTTCGGGGGTCACCGGTATTGTACCGGGACCACCGGAAGGGTCCCGGGGGTCCACCGGGTGGGGCCACCCATCCCGGAGGGCTCCATGGGCTAAGTGGGTAGGGGAACCAGCCCATAGTGGGCTGGTGCGCCCCCCTTGGCCCACCCCATGCGCCTAGGGTTGGGAACCCTAGGGTGGGGGGCGCCCCACCTGGCTTGGGGGGCACTCCACCCCTTGGCCGCCGCCCCCCCTAGGAGATCCTATCTCCTAGGGCCGGCGCACCCCCTAGGGGGCCTATATAAAGGGGGGAGGGAGGGGCAGCCGCACCCTTGAGTCTTGGCGCCTCCCTCTCCCCTGCTACACCTCTCCCTCTCGCAGTAGAACGGCGAAGCCCTGCTGCGGTGACCCCTGCATCCACCACCACGCCGTCGTGCTGGATCTTCATCAACCTCTCCTTCCCCTTGCTGGATCAAGAAGGAGGAGATGCCACGCTGACCGTACGTGTGTTGAACGCGGAGGTGCCGTCCGTTCGGCGCTAGGATCTCCGGTGATTTGGATCACGTCGAGTACGACTTCCTCATCCCCGTTCTTTGAACGCTTCCGTGCGTGATCTACAAAGGTATGTAGATGCAATCCGATCACTCGTTGCTAGATGAACTCATAGATGGATCTTGGTGAAACCGTAGAATTTTTTTTGTTTTCTGCAATGTTCCCCATCAGTGGCATCATGAGCTAGGTCTATGCGTAGTTCTCTTTGCACGAGTAGAACACAATTTGTTGTGGGCGTAGATGTTGTCAACTTTCTTGCCGCTACTAGTCTTATTTTGCTTCAGCAGTATTGTGGGATGAAGCGGCCCGGACCAACCTTACACGTATGCTTACGTGAGACCGGTTCCACCGACTAACATGCACTAGTTGCATAAGGTGGCTGGCGGGTGTCTGTCTCTCCCACTTTAGTTGGAGCGGATTCGATGAAAAGGGTCCTTATGAAGGGTAAATAGAAGTTGACAAATCACGTTGTGGCTTTCACGTAGGTAAGAAAACGTTCTTGCTAGAACCCTATTGCAGCCACGTAAAACTTGCAACAACAATTAGAGGACGTCTAACTTGTTTTTGCAGCAAGTGTTTTGTGATGTGATATGGCCAAAGTTGTGATGAATGATGAATGATATATATGTGATGTATGAGATGTTCATGCTATTGTAATAGGAATCACGACTTGCATGTCGATGAGTATGACAACCGGCAGGAGCCATAGGAGTTGTCTTTATTTTTTGTATGACCTGCGTGTCATTGAGAAATGCCATGTAAATTACTTTACTTTATTGCTAAACGTGTTAGCCATAGTAGTAGTAGAAGTAATAGTTGGCGAGAAACTTCATGGAGACACGATGATGGAAATCATGATGATGGAGATCATGGTGTCATGCTGGTGACAAGATGATCATGGAGCCCCAAGATGGAGATCAAAGGAGCTATGTGATATTGGCCATATCATGTCACTATTATTATTTGATTGCATGTGATGTTTATCATGTTTTTGCATCTTGTTTACTTAGAACGATGACGGTAAATAAGATGATCCCTCATAATAATTTCAAGAAAGTGTTCCCCCTAACTGTGCACCGTTGCGACAGTTCGTTGTTTCGAAGCACCACGTGATGATCGGGTGTGATAGATTCCAACGTTCACATACAACGGGTGTAAGACAGATTTACACATGCAAACACTTAGGTTGACTTGACGAGCCTAGCATGTACAGACATGGCCTCGGAACACAGAAGACCGAAAGGTCGAGCATGAGTCGTATAGAAGATACGATCAACATGAAGATGTTCACCGATGTTGACTAGTCCGTCTCACGTGATGATCGGACACGGCCTAGTTAACTCAGATCATGTTATACTTAGATGACTGGAGGGATGTCTATCTGAGTGGGAGTTCATTGAATAATTTGATTTAGATGAACTTAATTATCATGAACTTAGTCTAAAATCTTTACAACATGTATTGTAGATCAAATGGCCAACGTTGTCCTCAACTTCAACGCGTTCCTAGAGAAAACCAAATTGAAAGACGATGGCAACAACTATACGGACTGGGTCCGGAACCTGAGGATCATCCTCATAGCTGCCAAGAAAGATTATGTCCTACAGGCACCGCTAGGTGACGCACCTGTTCTCCCTACAGAACAAGACGTTATGAACGCTTGGCAGACACGTACCGATGATTACTCCCTCGTTCAGTGTGGCATGCTTTACAGCTTAGAACCGGGGCTCCAAAAGCGTTTTGAGAGACACGGAGCATATGAGATGTTCGAAGAGATGAAAATGGGTTTTCAAGCTCATGCCCGGGTCGAGAGATATGAAGTCTCCGACAAGTTCTTCAGCTATAAGATGGAGGAAAACAGTTCTGTCAGTGAGCACATACTCACTATGTCTGGGTTACATAACCGCTTGACTCAGCTGGGAGTTAATCTCCCGGATGACGCGGTCATTGACAGAATCCTTCAGTCGCTTCCACCGAGCTACAAGAGCTTTGTGATGAACTTCAATATGCAGGGGATGGAAAAGACCATTCCTGAAGTATTTGCAATGCTGAAATCAGCAGAGGTAGAAGTCAAAAAGGAACATCAAGTGTTGATGGTGAATAAAACCACTAAGGCAAGGGTAAGAAAACCTTCAAGAAGGACGGCAAGGGAGTTGCCGCGCCCGGCAAGCAAGCTGCCGGGAAGAAGCCAAAGAATGGACCCAAGCCCGAGACTGAGTGCTTTTATTGCAAGGAAAGTGGTCACTGGAAGCGGAACTAACCCAAATACTTAGCGGACAAGAAGGCCGGCAAAACGAAAGGTATATGTGATATACATGTAATTGATGTGTACCTTACCAGTACTCGTAGTAGCTCCTGGGTATTTGATACTGGTGCAGTTGCTCACATTTGTAACTCAAAGCAGGAGCTGCGGAATAAGCGGAGACTGGCGAAGGACGAGGTGACGATGTGCGTCGGGAATGGTTCCAAGGTCGATGTGATCGCCGTCGGCACGCTACCTCTACATTTACCTACGGGATTAGTTTTGAACCTCAATAATTGTTATTTAGTGCCAAGTTTGAGCATGAACTTTGTATCAGGATCTCGTTTAATACGAGATGACTACTCATTTAAATCCGAGAATAATGGTTGTTCTATTTATATGAGAGATATGTTTTATGGTCATGCTCCGATGGTGAATGGTTTATTCTTAATGAATCTCGAGCGTAATGCTACACATATTCATAGTGTGAATACCAAAATATGTAAGGTTGATGATGATAGTCCCACATACTTGTGGCACTGCCGCCTTGGTCACATAGGTGTCAAACGCATGAAGAAGCTCCATGCAGATGGACTTTTAGAGTCTCTTGATTACAAATCATTTGACACGTGCGAACCATGCCTCATGGGTAAAATGACCAAGACTCCATTCTCAGGAACAATGGAGCGAGCAACCAACTTATTGGAAATCATACATACTGATGTGTGCGGTCCAATGAGTGTTGAGGCTCGCAGTGGTTATCGTTATGTTCTCACCCTCACTGATGACTTGAGTAGATATGGGTATGTCTATTTAATGAAACACAAGTCTGAGACCTTTGAAAAGTTCAAGGAATTTCAGAGTGAGGTTGAGAATCAACGTGATAGGAAAATCAAGTTCTTGCGATCAGATCGTGGAGGAGAATACTTGAGTCACGAATTTGGCACACACTTAAGAAAAAGTGGAATAGTTTCACAACTCACGCCGCCTGGAACACCTCAGCGTAATGGTGTGTCCGAACGTCGTAATCGCACTCTATTAGATATGGTGCGATCTATGATGTCTCTTACCGATTTACCACTATAATTTTGGGGCTATGCTTTAGAGACTGCCGCATTCACTTTAAATAGGGCTCCGTCGAAATCCATTGAGACGACACTGTATGAATTATGGTTTGGGAAGAAACCTAAGCTGTCGTTTCTAAAAGTTTGGGGATGCGATGCTTATGTCAAGAAGCTTCAACCTGAAAAGCTCGAACCCAAGTCGGAAAAATGCGTCTTCATAGGATACCCTAAAGAAACTATTGGGTATACCTTCTACCTCAGATCCGAAGGCAAGATCTTTGTTTCCAAGAATGGATCCTTTCTAGAGAAGGAGTTTCTCTCGAAAGAAGTAAGTGGGAGGAAAGTAGAACTTGATGAAGTATTACCTCTTGAACCGGAAAGTGGCGCAACTCAGGAAAATGTTCCTGTGGTGCCTGCACCAATTAGAGAGGAAGTTAATGATGATGATCAAGATACTTCTGATCAAGCTCCTACTGAAATTCGAAGGTCCACAAGGACACATTCCGCACCAGAATGGTACAGCAACCCTGTCTTGGAAATCATGTTGTTAGACAACGGTGAACCTTCGAACTATGAAGAAGCGATGTCGGGCCCGGATTCTGACAAATGGCTGGAAGCCATGAAATCCGAGATAGGATCCATGTATGAAAACGAAGTATGTACTTTGACTGACTTGCCCGTAGAGCAGCGAGCCATAGAAAATAAATGGATCTTTAAGAAGAAGACAGACGCGGATGGTAATGTGACCATCTATAAAGCTCGGCTTGTCGCTAAGGGTTATCGACAAGTTCAAGGGGTTGACTACGATGAGACTTTCTCACCAGTAGCGAAGCTGAAGTCCGTCCGGATCATGTTAGCAATTGCCGCATTCTATGATTATGAGATATGGCAAATGGACGTCAAAACGACATTCCTTAATGGTTTCCTTAAGGAAGAATTGTATATGATGTAGCCGGAAGGTTTTGTCGATTCTAAGAATGCTGACAAGGTGTGCAAGCTCCAACGCTCGATTTATGGGCTGGTGCAAGCATCTCGGAGTTGGAACATTCGCTTTGATGAGATGATCAAAGCGTTTGGGTTTATGCAGACTTATGGAGAAGCCTGCATTTACAAGAAAGTGAGTGGGAGCTCTGTAGCATTTCTCATATTATATGTAGATGACATACTTTTGATGGGAAATGATATAGAGCTTTTGGACAGCATTAAGGCCTACTTGAATAAGAGTTTTTCAATGAAGGACCTTGGAGAAGCTGCTTATATATTAGGCATCAAGATCTATAGAGATAGATCAAGATGCCTCATAGGTATTTCGCAAAGCACATACCTTGATAAGATATTGAAGAAGTTCAATATGGATCAGTCTAAGAAGGGGTTCTTGCCTATGTTGCAAGGTGTGAAATTGAGCTCAGCTCAATGTCCGACCACGGCAGAAGATATAGAAGAGATGAGTGTCATCCCCTATGCCTCAGCCATAGGTTCTATTATGTATGCCATGCTGTGTACCAGACCTGATGTAAACCTTGCTGTAAGTTTGGTAGGTAGGTACCAAAGTAATGCTGGCATGGAACACTGGACAGCGGTCAAGAATATCCTGAAGTACCTGAAAAGGACTAAGGAAATGTTTCTCGTTTATGGAGGTGACGAAGAGCTCGTCGTAAAGGGTTATGTCGACGCTAGCTTCGACATAGATCTGGATGACTCTAAGTCACAAACAGGATACGTGTATATTTTGAATGGTGGGGCAGTAAGCTAGTGCAGTTGCAAGCAGAGCGTCGTGGCGGGATCTACATGTGAAGCGGAGTACATGGCAGCATGAGGGCAGCGCATGAAGCGATTTGGGTGAAGGAGTTCATCACCGACCTAGGAGTCATACCCAATGCGTCGGGGCCGATCAAACTCTTTTGTGACAACACTGGAGCTATTGCACTTGCCAAGGAGCCGAGGTTTCACAAGAAGACCAGGCACATCAAGCGTCGCTTAAACTCCATTCGTGAAAATGTTCAAGATGGAGACATAGATATTTGTAAAGTACATACGGACCTGAATGTAGCATACCTGTTGACTAAACCTCTCCCTAGAGCAGAACATGATCAACACCAGAATTCCATGGGTGTTCGATTCATCACAATGTAACTAGATTATTGACTCTAGTGCAAGTGGGAGACTGTTGGAAATATGCCCTAGAGGCAATAATAAAAGGATTATTATTATATTTCCTTGTTCATGATAATTGTCTTTTATTCATGCTATAATTGTGTTATCCGGAAATCGTAATACATGTGTGAATACATAGACACCAACATGTCCCGAGTAAGCCTCTAGTTGACTAGCTCGTTGATCAACAGATAGTCATGGTTTCCTGACTATGGACATTGAATGTCATTGATAACGAGATCACATCATTAGGAGAATGATGTGATGGACAAGACCCAATCCTAAACATAGCACAAGATCGTATAGTTCGTTTGCTAGAGTTTTTCCAATGTCAAGTATCTTCTCCTTAGACCATGAGATCGTGTAACTCCCGGATACCGTAGGAGTGCTTTGGGTGTACCAAACGTCACAACGTAACTGGGTGACTATAAAGGTACACTACGGGTATCTCCGAAAGTATCTGTTGGGTTGACACGGATCAAGACTGGGATTTGTCACTCCGTATGATGGAGAGGTATCTCTGGACCCACTCGGTAATGCATCATCATAATGAGCTCAAAGTGACCAAGTGTCTAGTCACTGGATCATGCATTACGGTACGAGTAAAGTGACTTGCCGGTAACGAGATTGAACGAGGTATTGGGATACCGACGATCGAATGTCGGGCAAGTAACGTACCGATTGACAAAGGGAATTGTATACGGGGTTGCTTGAATCCTCGACATCGTGGTTCATCCGATGAGATCATTGAGGAGCATGTGGGAGCCAACATGGGTATCTAGATCCCGCTGTTGGTTATTGACCGGAGAGCCATCTCGGTCATGTCTACATGTCTCCCGAACCCGTAGGGTCTACACACTTAAGGTTCGGTGACGCTAGGGTTGTAGAGATATGAATATGCAGTAACCCGAAAGTTGTTTGGAGTCCCGGATGAGATCCTGGACGTCACGAGGAGTTCCGGAATGGTCCGGAGGTGAAGAATTATATATAGGAAGTGCAGTTTCGGCCATCGGGAGAGTTTCGGGGGTCACCGGTATTGTACCGGGACCACCAGAAGGGTCCCGAGGGTCCACCGGGTGGGGCCACCCATACCGGAGGGCCCCATGGGCTAAGTGGGGAGGGGAACCAGCCCATAGTGGGCTGGTGCGCCCCCCTTGGCCCACCCCATGCGCCTAGGGTTGGGAACCCTAGGGTGGGGGGCGCCCCACCTGGCTTGGGGGGCACTCCACCCCTTGGCCGCCGCCCCCCCTAGGAGATCCCATCTCCTAGGGCCGGCGCACCCCCTAGGGGGCCTATATAAAGGGGGGGAGGGAGGGGCAGCCGCACCCTTGAGTCTTGGCGCCTCCCTCTCCCCTGTTATGTATGCTGATTTGTGTTTGGTGATTGTATGACAACTAAAACATGATGACATTGTTGTTTAGTTGTACTCATATTTGGCTGTGAAACTTGAATTTGATGACATAGTTTGCTGCTGGACTGCAATTTGCTCGACGTCTTCGAATGAGAACAAAGCTGACGCGACAGGGTCTCTGCTATTTATTTATTTATATGAGCAAAAGGGGATACCCCCTGATTTCCGTTAATAGAAATCATTAGATGTTCACAACACTACACCCAGCCTGCTACACAGGTTTCAATCATTACTAGTTTCAGCAAAGTGCTCATGTCGTAGCCACTGAATACATCACGAGTGCTACATACGCTGCAAATAAAGAGACAATCATCCTACAGAGCACATCGATTTTGCCCATTATCTTCACAAGCTCTTTCATCTCCTCATTGCTGTCAAGGCCGTTCAACAGCTGTTGCTTGGCCATGATCAGAGGAACTGCATCTTTAACCTTCTGCTCTACATCTTCCTCTTCTGCCGTTCCTTCAGTTACTTGTCTAACACCCCAACCTGCTGGTATTGGGATTCCTCGGCTAACCAAATAATTAGCGTAGTTGCATTCCCCCACATCAGCAACTTCCCAGAAATACAAATCACATGAATCTTCCCTTTTCTGCACGAATCAAATTGGAAGATCATCAACCAAACTATTTAAAAAATCAGCAACTGAAAGCAGCAGAACAACACTTGAACATATTTATTACCCCATGATTCGGGCATTTGTAGAAGACTCGGCCAGGGTTGCGGATTGTGGTTGAGACGCGACGGATGACTCTGCATGATTTGCAGTAGTGGCACCACACCAACGGCAGCGGGTTGCTATGAGCAATCGGCTGTGGTGCGCGTGCCGGCGGGGGTGTGATGAGACCCACAGGCGATGGTACGGGTGGCGACTTGGCGCATATCTGGTTGTTGCCTGCTGAAGAGCAGGTGGACGAGCAGCCAGCGGACATGGTTGCTGCGACCAGAGCTTCTGATGCTAGGCAGAGTAAGTAGAGAAGAGGAGAAGCGAACGTTGGATATGCCAGTTTCATTACTTGCAGAGTAGCATAGCACCATATATAGTCATAGTCTAGGTTCGGATTCGAACCAGCTACAGGAGCATGTCTTTCTTTTTTGTAAAACTCGGCAACGTCTCTTTACTGGTACACTAGCTTGTTCTGTACGCCTTCCCAAGTCTCTGATTTTCTTTCCCTTTTTTTGCAAGGAAGGAAGGAGGACAAAATTGAGAGTTCCTGGGACTCGAACCCAAGACCTCTCGGTTGAAAACGAAGGGTGCTAGTCACTTATGTGGCGAACGTTCCCTGTGAGGAGGACAGCAGACGAACGCATTTTCCTCGCAGTTTTCTTCATATATATAAAAAGTATGCTACTTGGTGTCCGCTTAGTCAACAAACAATTGTGCCAACCTTGACCGTTGGATTGACATTCAACGTCTGTCGCATTTCTTCAGTCTCTTCTTCCTCGAGCCGCCAAAGCCAAACCAGCGCCGGCGGGACCGCCTGCTCCCGCCTCCCACGGCTGGCTGTGATCTTCCCCGGCTCCTATTCGTTCCCGTCCGAGGCCTCACCATCGTCCTCCGCCTTGGTTCGCTCACCGCGGCGCCGCCCTCCGGTGTTGTCAACATGGTCAACAACCGAGAGGAATAAGGAGATGACTGTACATGGTGAGGATGACAGTAGGGACCCAGCAGCGCGCGCAGTAATTTTGTTTTTTCGGGACAGAGAAGGGTATCAACTGGGTTGTGCGGGACCCATGGCCCGTCTAGCCCAGGATTTTATTTCATATGTTTAGCACATGACCAGCCCAGTTTGTTTTTTTCCTTTCTGAAAATGGCTAGCCAGCTATTTTGTTTTTTGCAGAATAACCAATGTAGGCCTACTTGCTTTTCTACGCCCTGCTGGGCCGGAAATCTTTCAAGACGAGGAGGGATGCATTTTGCCCAGAAAATGGGCTATAAGTAATAAGAAATGGGCTATAAGTAATAATAAATGGGCTGTAAAATGAAAAAAATACAGCAAACAATCAATTAGTTCCAAAATACTGTTTTCTTTCGGATTTTGATATTTTAAATTTCATTGTTTTTGTGCGGGTAAAATTTCATTGAATTTAAATTAAGGTATATTTAGATTTAAAATTAATTTGAATCTGGCTAGAAGTTTCAGGCTGTATGCTGTTTGTGACAGATTTGGAGGCTGCCTTGTGGGTCTACTAGGTTGACGTGTACTTTGGCTTTGTCAACTTAGTCCACAAATGATTCTATCAGCAGTGACCGTTGGATGTTAATCCAACGGCCGTGCTGCTTCTTCAATATCTGATCTTCTTGCTCCAGCCACCCAAACCAGCTCCGGTGGGACTGCCTGCTCCCGCCTCCCGTGGCCGGCTGTGCTGCCGCAGAGGCCGCACCGCCCCACCCTACTTCATTGCTGGCCAGGCCACTCCTCTACTCACCCACACCTCCTGTTATTTTCCGGTGATGACAGCCGGACCAGTAAACCCTCGTACTCCCCACTGCGTGGGCAACCATTGCCGAGTCTTCCCCGGCTCTGTGTCGTTCCCTTCCTAGGCCTCGCCGTCGTCCACCGCCATGGTGCTCTCGGCACGGCCTGGTCAACGTGGTCAACGAACGACATCCATCGGCCGTGGACTGTATGGGCAATATAATGATTCCCCCACCTGACAGCTGGGACCCACCGGAAGGGCCTCTGTATTTCCTGAAAAAAATGTTCCCCCCGCTGACATGTCGGACCCACCAGCTATATCTTCGCACGCAAGGAAGTGCCTCCTTATTACGCACAAAAAAATGAATACCCCCCTGCTAGCTGGGACCCACCATAGTGGGAGGATGACTTGTGGGCCAACTAAGTTGACGGGGACGGAGGGCTTTGTCAACTTAGTCAATATGAACGATTCTAGCTCCAATGACCGTATGATGTCCATCCAACGGCCGTAGTGCTTCTTCAACCTCTGGTCTTCTTGCTCCAGCCGCCCAAAGCAGCGCCGGTCGTGCCGCATGCTCTTGCCTCCCGTGGCCGGCTATGCTATCGCGGAGGCCTCACCGCCCTCTACTATTCCCACCGCTGGCCAGAACCTGCGGCGACGGCAGCCTCAGACCACAGCCAAACCAGTGAACCCTCGTACTCCTCTTCGCACGGGCTTCCACTGCCGCATCTTCCCCGGCTCCGCGTCGTCCCCTTCCTAGGCCTCGCCGTCATCCACCGCCGTGGTGCTCTCGGCGCGACCTGGTCAACGTGGTCAAGGAACGACTTCCATCGGACGTGGACTGTACGTGGAGAGGCTGACAGCTGGGTCCACGTCCGTAGCAAGGAAGTGCCTCCTTATTACGTGGAAAATAATGATTCCTCCACCTGACAGCTGGGACCCACCGGACGGGCCACTGTATTTTGCGAAAAAATGTTTCCCCCTGACTGCTGGGACCCACCAGCTTCATCTTCGCATGCAAGGAAGTGCGTCCGAAAAAAAAACGATTCGCCCCCTGACTCCTGGGACCCACGAGCTACACCTTCGCACGCAAGGAAGGGCGTCCGGGCAAAAAAATAATTCGCCCCCTAACTGCTGGGAGCCACCGGCTACATCTTCGCATGCAAGGAAGTGAGTCCGGGCAAAAAAACGATTTGCCCCCCTGACTGCTGGGACCCACCAGCTACATCTTCGCAGGCAAGGAAGTGCCTGACAGTCGGGACCCACCTAGTCGAAGCGTACGTAGTGTTGTCATTCTGGTTGCGAACATGTACATACATACTGGTCGATGTAGAGGCACACACGTGTCGTAGTAGAGGCGCGCACGTAGCATGTACATGTACGTACAGCGGCCAGGGTGCAAGAAAGAAAATATGGCCATGTATGTGTACATACGGGCGGGGTCTCGAACGCCTACTCGCGCATACGTATGGCGAGGGCTCGTGTACATGGCTGGGTCGGAACGGAGAAACAACGTCGTTGTTGTGTTCATGGGGAGGCAACGGAATACGTCGTGTTCATGGGGAGGCAACGGAATGCGTCGTGTTCATCAGGAGGGAACGAAACGCGTGGGAGCCAACCGGCTGGGTCGGAACAGAATGCTTGGTCGTGTTCATCGGGAGGGCTTGGACGGAACATGCGATGGAAACAAGGCCTGGCGTACCGCACAATGGAGGAAACAGACCTCCTACGTTTAGAACAGGGTCCTGTTGATCGGGAGGGGTCTGGCGTACCGCAAAATGGAGGAAACGGACCTCCTACGGTCGAAAGGGGGGTCCTGTGGATCGGGAGGGGTGTGGCGTACCGCAAAACGGACGAAACGGACCTCCTAGGGTCAAAACGGGGTCATGTTCATCGGGAGGGGTGTGGCGTACCGCAAAACGGGACTCCACGGGATACTGTTCATCTCCACCGTCGACCTCCTCCAGCCTCCACGGGCTCCTATTCATCCAGCCTCCACCGCGCGCTACTCCACCGGCTACTGTTCAACCACCCCTCCACCGTCTACTGTTCATCCAGCCCTCCACACCACGGGGTCCTGTTAAACCACCCCTCCACGGGCACCCCTCCATCGTCTACTGTTCATCCAGCCCTCCACACCATGGGGTCCTGTTCATCCACCCCTCCACGGGCACCCCTCCACCGTCTACTGTTCATCTAACCCTCCACCACACCACGGGGTCCTGTTCATCTAGAGGCAATGCCACCGCTCACAGTTCATCCACCCCCCGCAACGCTCACTGTTCATCCCAGAGGCAGCATTGATCGGCTTCAGTTAGCAGCAGTAGCGAAGGAATCGCTCGATCGGGTTCAGTTGACATCCATCGATCGATCGCTCGGGTTCAGTAACGTGTAGCCTACAGTGCAATCACTCGGGTTCAGTTAGAGCCCAACGCCTCGCTCAGGTTCAATTAGAGCCAACTCCTCGCACACACGCGCGTGCGTGTACGAGAGAAACGCGCATCGCTTGGCCCCCGACCTCCCACCGTAACCGGGAACTCCCCGAAATTTTCCTCCCCCTCGCTTCTACCACGGGTTTTTCCATCATGGACGGCCCAAAGAATGTCATGCAACTGCATCTCCGGCCCGCCCAGGACGAAAAGCCCATTTTCTGTCATGATTTTTTGTCATAGAAGTAGGAGTCCACCACATCTATGATGATACCGGGTTTTGTCACAATTATCGTCATAGAAGTGTCATATGCATGACAGAAAAAAAATTCGTTCGGCCCAAAATGTCACGAATGTGTGTTTTTTTGTAGTGAGAGGAATAGTTTTTAACACGCACTCGGCGGATATACCGAATTGTGACGTTTCCTATAGGGCCATATTTTAGGAAGAGCATACGCCGGACTGTATCCGGGGACCTCACCGGTCATGCATCGACCAATCCGGCCCCGGACCCTGCCACAAAGACTAGGGTTGATACAGCAAAAATGCCGGATTGTCATTTCCAAGAGGATTCAGATAATGTATCTGTCACCAATTCTAAAGTGGAGAGCGCGATGAATCATCGGCGGTGGAAAAAGGCTATGCGCGACCCAGGTTTCATCGAAGAGGCGTTCAACACCCTCAGCTCTGCGGATGCATATATTCGGGCTGCTCGGGATGGACTTGCTGGAGCCACTTGATGACTCACAAGTGTAGGGGATCTATCGAAGCCTTTTCAATAAGAGTGTCGAACCCAACGAGGAGCATAAGGAAATGGTAAGCAGTTTTCAGTAAGGTATTCTCTGCAAGCACTGAAACTATCGGTAACAGATAGTTTTGTGATAAGGTAATTTGTAACGAGTAGCAAGTAATAAAAGTAAATAAGGTGCATCAAGATGGCCCAATCCTTTTTGTAGCAAAGGACAAGCCTGTACAAACTCTTATATGAAGGAAAGCGCTCCCGAGGACACATGGGAATTATCGTCAAGCTAGTTTTCATCACGTTCATATGATTCACATTCGGTACTTTGATAATTTGATATGTGGGTGGACCGGTGCTTGGGTACTGTCATTACTTGGACAAGCATCCCACTTATGATTAACCCCCATTGCAAGCATCCGCAACTACAACAGAAGTATTAAGGTAAACCTAACCATAGCATGAAACATACGGATCCAAATCAGCCCCTTACGAAGCAACACATAAACTAGGGTTTAAGCTTCTGTCACTCTAGCAACCCATCATCTACTTATTACTTCCCAATGCCTCCCTTTAGGCCCAAACAATGGTGAAGTGTCATGTAGTCGATGTTCACATGACACCACTAGAGGGATGAAAACATACATCTCATCAAAATATTGAACGAATACCAAATTCACATGACTACTTATAGCAAGACTTCTCCCATGTCCTCAGGAACAAACATAACTACTTACAGAGCATATTCATGTTCATAATCAGAGGGGTATTAATATGCATAATGGATCTAAACATATGATCTTCCACCAAGTAAACCAACTAGCATCAACTACAAGGAGTAATCAACACTACTAGCAACCCACAGGTACCAATCTAAGGTTTGGATACAAAGATTGGATACAAGAGATGAACTAGGGTTTGAGATGAGATGGTGCTGGTGAAGCTGTTGATGGAGATTGACCCCCTCCTGATGAGAGGATCGGTGGTGATGACGATGGTGATGATTTCCCCCTCCCGGAGGGAAGTTTCCCTGGCAGAACAGCTCTGCCGGAGCCCTAGATTGGTTCCGCCAAGGTTCCACCTAGCGGCGGCGGAGTTTCTTCCCCAAAGCTTGCTTATGATTTTTTCCTTGACGAAAGACCTCATATAGCAGAAGATGGGCATCGGAGGGCTACCAGGGAGCCCACGAGGCAGGGGGCGCGCCCAGGGGGGTAGGGCGCGCCCCCACCCTCGTGGCCAGGGTGTGGCCCCCCTCTGGAACTTTCTTCGCTTAGTATTTTTTTATATATTCTGCAAATAACTTCCGTGAAGTTTCAGGAATTTTGGAGCTATGCAGAATAAGTCTCTAATATGTGCTCCTTTTCCAGCCCAGAATCCCAGCTGCCGGCATTCTCCCTCTTCATGTAAACCTTGTAAAATAAGAGAGAATAAGCATAAGTATTGTGACATAACGTGTAATCACAACCCATAATGCAATAAATATGGATATAAAAGCATGATGCAAAATGGACGTATGAACTCCCCCAAGGTTAGACCTCGCTTGTCCTCAAGCGAAAGCCGAAATCGAAAAATATGTCCACATGTTTGGAGATAGAGGTGTCGATAAAAATAAAATACAGACATGAGGGCATCATGATCATTCTTAGAACATCAACAAATATATATATATATATATATATTGTCATATGATCTCTTATGCTAAAGTAATAATTCA
The DNA here is from genome assembly GCF_002162155.2 of Triticum dicoccoides. Taxonomy (NCBI): domain Eukaryota; kingdom Viridiplantae; phylum Streptophyta; class Magnoliopsida; order Poales; family Poaceae; genus Triticum; species Triticum dicoccoides. Next base: position 195,836,927 of record NC_041388.1, read on the forward strand.
ATCAAAATTTCAAGTATGAATCATAAACTTCATTGAGAACCAACAAACTCTAATCTCAGTCATTGAGGCAATTGCAATTTATCATAACATAGGAAAGAATCAATATAAGAGCTTTTCAGCAAGTCCACATACTCAACCATCTTTTAGTCTTTCACAATTGCTAACACTCACGCAATATTTATGGATATGAAGTTTTAATCGGACACAGAGAAAGATATGGGCTTATAGTTTTGCCTCCCAATGTTTTACCTCAAGGGTAATGTCAACAATAATAGTTAATGAAAACTCACGTCCAATTAGCTATATATATCTGGATCTTTCCAACACATTGTGCTTGCCAAAGGATAAAATGTAAAAAGGAAAGTTGAATATCACCATGACTCTTTGCATGAAGTATAAGACGAGAATAAAAGATAGGCCCTTCGCAGAGGGAAGCAGAGGTTGTCATGCACTTTTATAGTTGGATGCACGAAATCTTAATGCAAAAGAATGTCACTTTATATTGCCACTTGTGATATGGACCTTTATTATGCAGTCCGTCGCTTTTATTTCTTCCATATCACAAGATCGTATAAAGCTTATTTTCTCCACATTAATAAGTCATACATATTTAGAGAGGAATTTTTATTGCTTGCACCGATGACAACTTACTTGATGGATCTTACTCAATCCATACGTAGATATGGTGGACTCTCATGGCAAAATTAGGTTTAGGGATATTTGGAAGCACAAGTAGTATCTCTACTTGGTGCAAAGAAATTGGCTAGCATGAGAGGGAAAGGCAAGCTCAACATGTTGGATGATCCATGACAATATAATTTATCTCAGATGTAAGAAAATATAACCCATTACATTGTCTTCCTTGTCCAATGTCAACTATTTAACATGTCATACTTTAATGAGTGCTCACAATCATAAAAGATGTCCAAGATAGTATATTTATATGTGAACCTATCTTTCTTTATTACTTCCTATTAATTGCAACGATGACCAAAACTATGTTTGTCAACTCTCAACAACTTTTATTCATCATACTCTTTATATGTGAAGTCATTACTCTCCATAAGATCCATATGATCTCTTTATTTCTTTTTATTTCTTCTCTTTTATTTTATTCCCTCGAGATCATAGCAAAATAATCAGGCCCTTGACTCAACACTAATCTTTATTATATATAGCTCACGGACTCGATTACACAAAAAGATCATAAAGCAAAACTCACAACTAGATCATACTAAAACTTTATTCTACTAGATCAAGATATTATCAAAAGGATCGAACTAAGAAAAACGGTAAAGATAAAAGTGATGGTGATATGATACCGGGGCACTCCCCCAAGCTTGGTAGTTGCCAAGGGGAGTGCCCATACCCGATGTAATTATATCTCTTTTGCTGGTGAAGGAGATGGAGTTGTTGATGATGTAGGCTTGTCGTCCCTCTTCCAAGGCATAGGATCACCATCATAGAAGGATGATCGAGTCTCCGGAATCCTCAAATCTGCAGCCAAACTCATCCTCTTGAATCTATATTCATACTCACAGTTTTGATTTTGCAGGTCATAGATATGGGCTTGGAGGTGCTCGATTTTCTCATGAAGCTTGAAGATGGCCTCCCCAATGTCCTTGACGCCCAGCTTGTGGTTGTTGGTGAACTCTGTGATCATTATGTGATTGGAGTCAAGTCCATGCTCCACCATCTCCTGACACTTGAAAACTTGTTGCTCCATTGCCTCGAGCCTTATCTCCATGCTTCCGGTCCTCCTTGGTCCTTCAACATCGCGGATGTGAAACAACCCCTCACGCATCTCAATGGTTTGAGGGTGTTGCAGCACCTCTGCGAGGTAGGGTTGATGACCTTCTCGAAGAACTTGTCCTTGGGGGCACTTGAAGATGACATGGCGGCCTAGATTTGTCAGAATAACAGCTCGAAACAAAGACAATAGATATTTGCGTGATACAGTGGTCAAAACCTTCGGGATATTATATAATGAATTTTTACCGACCAAAAGAAGTACCGTGCAAGAAAACGAAGTCCGGAGAGCACACGAGGTGCCCACGAGGCAGGGGGGCGCGCCCTCCACCCTCGTGGAAGCCTCGTGTCCTTTTCGGTCTGCTTCTTATTTTCCTATATTCTTAAATATTCCAAAACAGAGAGAAATTGTCATTAGAACTATTTTGGAGTCGGTTTACTTACCGTACCACGTACCTATTCCTTTTCAGAGTCTGAAACATTCCGGAAAGCGTCCCTTATGTATTCCTCTGGGGTTACGGTTTCAATAATATTAATTTCAACATTTATAGGATTACTTGAGATATAATGTTTGATTCTTTGACCGTTCACCACCTTCGGATTGGTGCCTTCGAAGTTGTTGATTTTTATGGCACCAGAACGATAGACCTCCTCGATAACGTAGGGACCTTCATATTTAGAGAGAAGTTTGCCTGCAAAAATCTTAAACGAGAGTTGTATAGCAACACATAATCACCTACATTAAACTCACGCTTTTGTATCCTTTTGTCATGCCATCTTTTAACTTTTTCTTTAAATAGCTTGGCATTTTCATAAGCCTGTGTTCTCCATTCATCAAGTGAGCTAATGTCAAAAAGCCTCTTCTCACCAGCAAGTTTGAAGTCATAGTTGAGCTCTTTAATAGCCCAATATGCCTTATCTTCTAATTCAAGAGGTAAGTGACATGCTTTACCATAAACCATTTTATATGGAGACATACCCATACAATTTTTATATGCAGTTCTATAAGCCCATAATGCATCATCAAGTTTCTTGGACCAATTATTTCTAGATCTATTAACAGTCTTTTGCAAAATTAATTTAAGCTCTCTATTGCTAAGTTCTACTTGATCACTAGACTGCGGGTGATATGGATATGCAATTCTATGATTAACATCATACTTAGCAAGCATTTTGCGAAAGGCTCCATGAATAAAATGTGAACCACCATCAGTTATTAGATATCTAGGGACTCCAAACCTTGGGAAAATAACTTCTTTAAGCATCTTAATAGAGGTGTTATGATCAACACTACTAGTTGGAATAGCTTCTACCCACTTGGTAATGTAATCAACAACAACTAAAATATGTGTATACCCATTAAAGGAAGGAAAAGGTCCCATATAATCAAAGCCCCAAACATCAAATGGTTCAATAACAAGTGAATAAATCATAGGCATTTCTTGACGTCTACTAATATTACCAATTCTTTGACATTCATCACAGGATAAGACAAACTTACGGGCATCCTTGAAGAGAGTAGGCCAATAAAAACTAGATTGCAATACCTTATGTGCAGTTCTATCTCCAGCATGGTGTCCTCCATAAGCCTCGGAGTGACACTTACGTAGGATATGTTCCTGTTCATGCTTAGTTACACAACGTCTAATGACACCATCTACTCCTTTATAAAGATGTGGGTCATCCCAGAAGTAATGTCTTAAATCATAGAAGAACTTTTTCTTTTGCTGGTATGTGAAACTAGGTGGTATAAATTTAGCAACAATGTAATTAGCATAATCAACATACCATGGAGCAGTACGAGAGGCATTTATGACATTTAATTGTTCATCAGGAAAGCTATCATCAATAGGTAGTGGGTCATCAAGAACATTCTCTAACCTAGACAAGTTGTCTGCAACGGGATTCTCAGCTCCCTTTCTATCAATAATATGCAAATCAAATTCTTGTAGCAAGAGAACCCATCTAATAAGTCTAGGTTTAGCATCTTTCTTTTCCATAAGGTATTTAATAGAAGCATGATCAGTGTGAATAGTTACTTTAGAATCAACAATATAAGGTCTGAACTTATCACAAGCAAATACACTGCTAAGAATTCCTTTTCAGTAGTAGCATAATTTCTTTGGGCATTGTCTAGAGTTTTACTAGCATATTGAATAACATTTAATTTCTTATCAACTCTTTGTCCTAGAACAACCCCTACAACATAATCACTAGCATCACACATGATTTCAAAGGGTAAATTCCAATCAGGTGGCTGGACAATAGGTGCAGAAATCAAGGCTTTCTTAAGTATTTCAAATGCTTCTACACAATCATCATCAAAGACAAAAGGGACATCTTTTTGTAAGAGATTAGTCATAGGCCGTGAAATTTTTGAGAAGTCCTTAATGAACCTCCTATAAAAACCCGCATGACCAAGGAAACTTCTTATACCTTTGATGTCCTTGGGACATGGCATCTTTTCAATAGCATGAACTTTAGCTTTGTCAACTTCAATACCTCTTTCAGAAATTTTATGCCCCAAGACAATACCTTCATTAACCATAAAGTGGCACTTCTCCCAATTTAAGACAATGTTAGTTTCTTCACATCTCTGCAAAATTCGATCAAGGTTGCTCAAGCAATCATCAAAAGAGGATCCATAAACAGAGAAATCATCCAGGAAAACTTCACAAATCTTTTCACAAAAGTCAGAGAATATAGCCATCATGCATCTTTGAAAGGTAGCAGGTGCATTACATAATTCAAAAGGCATACGTCTATAAGCAAAGGTACCGAAAGGGCAAGTAAAAGTAGTCTTTTCCTGATCATCAGCTGACACAGGTATTTGAGAGAAACCAGAATAACCATCTAGAAAGCAAAAATGTGTATATTTGGATAATCTTTCTAGCATTTGATCAATAAAAGACAAAGGGTAATGATCTTTTTAGTAGCTTTATTTAATTTGTGGAAATCAATTACCATCCTATAACCTGTAATAATTCTTTGTGGAATCAATTCATCTTTATCATTAGGAACAACAGTAATACCTCCCTTCTTAGGGACACAATGGACATGACTTACCCACTGACTATCAGCAACTGGATAAATTATACCTGCTTCAAGGAGCTTTAATATTTCATTTCTTACCACTTCTTTCATCTTAGGATTTAGCCGTCGTTGGTGATCAATAACTGGTTTGGCATCTTTCTCCAAATTTATTTTGTGTTGACATAAAGTGGGACTAATGCCCTTAATATCATCAAGAGTATATCCAATAGCAGCACGATGCTTCTTCAGAGTTTTCAATAATCTCTCTTCTTCATGCTCTAAAAGGTTAGCACTAATAATAACATGATATATTTTGTTTTCATCAAGATAAGCATATTTAAGAGTATCAGGCAATGGTTTAAGCTCAAACACGGGATCACCCTTGGGTGGAGGACGATCCCCTAGAATTTCAATAGTCAAGTTGTGTTTCAGAATAGGTCCCTGTTTAATGAATACTTCATCTATTTCCCTTCTTTCATTCATGAACATATCATTTTCATGGTCTAGCAAATATTGTTCTAAAGGATCAGTAGGAGGCACAACAATAGAAGCAAGACCAATAATTTCATCTTTACTAGGCAATTCTTTATCATGGGGTTGTTTTCGAAATTTAGCAAAATTAAACTCATGAGACATATTCCCTAAACCAACAGAAACAATATCCTTATTGCAGTCTATCTTAGCATTAACAGTATTCAAGAAGGGTCTAGCAAATATAATGGGACAAAAGTCATCTTGTGGGGAACCAAGAACAAGAAAATCAGCAAGGTATTTAACTTTCCCACACAAGACTTCAACATCTCTAACAATCCCAACTGGTGAAATAGTATCTCTACTGACAAGCTTAATTGTAACATCTATCTCTTCTATCTCAGCAGGTGCAATATCATGCATAATTTCTTGGTATAAGGAATGGGGTATTGCGCTTGCACTAGCACCCATATCACATACGCCATGATAGAAATGATCCCCTATTTTAACAGAAATAACAGGCATGCCTACAACAGGTCTATGTTTATTTTTAGCATCAGGTCTAACAATTCTAGTCGCTTCATTGCAGAAGTAAATAACATGCCCATCAACATTATCGGCCAAGAGATCTTTAACCATAGCAATACTAGGTTCAACTTTAATTTGCTCAGGGGTATTAGGTGTCTTAATATTATTTTTGTTAACCACAGTTGAAGCTTTAGCATGATCCTTTATTCTAACAGGGAAAGGTGGTTTCTCATATAAGCGGTAGGAACAATAGGATTAACATTATAAGTGATAGTCTTTTCTTCAACTTTAATAGGTTCAACTAATTTTACTGCGATGGGAGTATGATATTTAAGCCACTTCTCCTTAGGGAGATCAACATGAGTAGCAAAGGATTCATAGAAAGAAGCTACTATCTCAGAGTCAAGTCCATATTTAGTGCTAAATTCATGGAAAGCATCAGTATCCATAAAAGATTTAACACAATCAAACTTAGGTGTTATACCTGACTCCTTACCTTCGTCGAGGTCCCAATCTTCAGAGTTGCATTTAATTCTTTCCAATAAATCCCATTTGAATTCAGTAGTCTTCATCAAAAAAGATCCAGTACAAGAAGTATCGAGCATGGAGCGATTACTGAGAGAAAGCCGAGCATAATTTTTTTGAATAATCATATCTCTTGAGAGCTCATGATTGGGGCATGAATATAACATTGACTTAAGCCTCCCCTAAGCTTGAGCGATGCTTTATCCTTCGTGAGGCCAAAAATTATATATATAATTACGATCACGATGAACAAGATGCATGGGATAAAACTTCTGATGAAATTCCAATTTCAATCGCTTGTAGTCCCATGATCCCATATCATCACATAGCCTATACCATGTCAATGCCTCTCCCTTCAAAGATAAAGGGAAGACCTTCTTCTTGATAACATCCTCGGGCATACCTGCAAGCTTAAATAATCCACAAACTTCATCCACATAGATTAAGTGCAAATCAGGATGCAATGTTCCATCTCCTGCAAAAGGATTAGCTAGCAGTTTCTCTATCATACCCGAAGGAATTTCAAAGTAAACATTTTCAGTAGGTTCAGTAGGTTGAGGAGCAAATCTTTGCTCTACTGGTCGGGGTGAAGATACCCTGAACAAGCCCCTCAAAGGATTATGTTCCATAGTAACAAGTGACAGTAAATTTCAGCACACTATATAAATTTTTCCTTACCAAATTCCACCTACCAAAGGCGCTTCACTCCCCGGCAATGGCGCCAGAAAAGAGTCTTGATGACCGACAAGTGTAGGGGATCTATCGTATCCTTTTCGATAAGTAAGAGTGTCGAACCCAACGAGGAGCAGAAGGAAATGATAAGCAGTTTTCAGTAAGGTATTCTCTGCGAGCACTGAAATTATCGGTAACAGATAGTTTTGTGATAAGGTAATTTGTAACGAGTAGCAAGTAATAAAAGTAAATAAGGTGCAGCAAGATGGCCCAATCCTTTTTGTAGCAAAGGAGAAGCCTGGACAAACTCTTATATGAAGGAAAGCGCTCCCGATTACACATGGGAATTATCGTCAAGCTAGTTTTCATCACGTTCATATGATTCACGTTCGGTACTTTGATAATTTGATATGTGGGTGGACCGGTGCTTGGGTACTGTACTTACTTGGACAAGCATCCCACTTATGATTAACCCCCATTGCAAGCATCCACAACTACAACAGAAGTATTAAGGTAAACCTAAACATAGCATCAAACATATGGATCCAAATCAGCCCCTTACGAAGCAACACATAAACTAGGGTTTAAGCTTCTGTCACTCTAGAAACCCATCATCTACTTATTACTTCCCAATGCCTCCCTCTAGGCCCAAACAATGGTGAAGTGTCATGTAGTCGACGTTCACATGACACCACTAGAGGGATGACAACATACTTCTCATCAAAATATCGAACGAATACCAAATTCACATGACTACTTATAGCAAGACTTCTCCCATGTCCTCAGGAACAAACATAACTAATCACAAAGCATATTCATGTTCATAATCAGAGGGGTATTAATATGCATAATGGATTTGAACATATGATCTTCCACCAAGTAAACCAACTAGCATCAACTACAAGGAGTAATCAACACTACTAGCAACCCACAGGTACCAATCTGAGGTTTGAATACAAAGATTGGATACAAGAGATGAACTAGGGTTTGAGATGAGATGGTGCTGGTGAAGATGTTGATGGAGATTGACCCCCTCCTGATGAGAGGATCATCGGTGATGACGATGGTGATGATTTCCCCCTCCTGGAGGGAAGTTTCCCCGCCAGAACAGCTCCGCCGGACCCCTAGATTGGTTTCGCCAAGGTTCCGCCTCGTGGCGGTGGAGTTTCTTCCCCAAAGCTTGCTTATGATTTTTTCCTCGAGGAAATACCACATATAGCAGAAGATGGGCATCGGAGGGCCACCAGGGAGCCCACGAGGCACGGGGGCGCGCCCCACCCTCGTGGCCACGGTGTGCCCCCCTCTGGAACGTTTGTCGCTTAGTATTTTTTATATATTCTGAAATAACTTCCGTGAAGTTTCAGGACTTTTGAACTGTGCAGAATAGGTTTCTAATATTTGCTCCATTTCCAGCCCAGAATCCCAGCTGTCGGCTTTCTCCCTCTTCATGTAAACCTTGTAAAATAAGAGAGAATAGGCATAAGTATTGTGACATAATGTGTAATAAAAACCCATAATGCAATAAATATCGATATAAAAGCATGATGCAAAATGGACGTATCACCACTCAACATCTTTCAAAGGATATGCAGGTAGAAAACTTTGAGTAGATTCAATAATCATATGCCAGTAGCCCCCGAGACTTGAAGCAGTTGGCCCAACTGATTTAAGGGTCGTTGTATCATTAGGTACTCATGGTGAAAAATAACATGCTGTCCAAGGAGCTTGAAGAATGTTGGACCAAGCTAACTGTTGTCACCGCTGAACTGGAAAATTTGAAGAAATCCAAGAAGGCACCTGATGGTAAGCACAACAGTGTCCAGAAAATATGATTCTGCGCCAACAATGATTTTTAAATATGCATTGTTTTGTTTACAACTGCAGGATCGGCAGATCAGTTGGAGGAGATGTTGAAGGCTGCTCAGGCGGACAAACAACATGCCGAAGGGCAAGAAGCCGCTGGTCAACGTGTATTAACACGTACCATTAATGAGAAGAACAAACTGCAGGATGCAAACATCAAGCAAGCCGAAGAGCTAAAGGACATACGAGCCCAACTATCGGATGCCCTGAAGGAGAACAGAAAGCTGAAAGGCGACATATTTAGTATGTCCTTTATCCAAATTTCATACGGTCCCCTGATGGAAAAGTTTACGAGATTGTTCCTATAGGATTGTTAACTGGGCGGCCCGAGGGAGAAGTTTCCGGATTTCAAGGCGACTTGCTGCAAGAGCTATCCAAAGTGCACGAGCGAGCTCGGAAAGCCATGGGGAACATGGCTAAGGCTTTATGGCCATCCGATTCTCCTCCGGAAATTATGGAGGAGCTTTTGAATTTATTCAAGGGAGCTCAACGCCGCTTTGAACTATGGAAGACATCATCGTGTCGAGAAGGCACACGAGAAGCCTGGGCCATGGTGAAGACACGGTATACCAGACTTGATCCAAATCATATGGCCCGGGTCGGACCTTGGGGACCAGATGGACAAGAAATTCCTGTTAGCTTGGTGTATGACCAAGTAAAGACAGCAGCAAAATTTTCACAACAGGACTGTAAACTAGACAGCCTGACAGATGGTATAGATAAAGAGTAGGCATTTGACTCCATGTAACAATGTACTTTATCACCAAACTTATCTCCGTCTGAACTGGAAAAAATTGTCATGGAAAACCTTCCGCTTCTACCTCTGAAACCCAAGGGTTGGAGTGTTTCCGAATACTATACCTATGGGAAACATCAAGTATGTTCGGAAACCAGGCAATCTGGTCATAGTGCTTGAACAGACAAACTGTATTTGGGGAGTTATGTTATATTACTTTTTATAGTAAGAAACATCTTCCAGAGAGAATAGTTCCATTAGGAGTTCCTCTCCTTGGGTTAGCATGCGTTATTTATGCATGCCTAAGCCGTGATGCGAAAGAATCACATGAGTTTTTATATTTTTATAGTTTATATTGCAATGAAGGCAGTTTGCTGTTTGTCCGCCGACCAATTATTCCCTTAAGAACGCTAGCTTTCGGCTTCACCCGTCTGAGGTACATGTCTGGATGAACTGGTTGTAACAATCGCAGAGGTGCTCCCTTTATGTCCTATCCGAACAAGCGGGAACGTAGGGCATAAGCACAAGAGCCAGGCAACCCAGCTTGGCAAAAGATTAAGTCATAGAGGTGCATATAATGGCGAAGACAGGACGTATATGAGCAAACAACACATATATATGGTGAGCCTTATGCTCAAAATAATAATAAGCTTCTATTGAGAGAAGCCCCCAGTTATGGTGGGGAGTGTACATTTAAGGATGTATACCCCTTAAGTGTGCAGCTTACCCAAACACACGCTAGAAATCGTATAAAAACGAAAAAAGGAAAAAATTGAAAAGGAGAAAGAAGGGAACGAACAAAGGTATGTGTTAGGCGTAGAATCTTCGGAGCCTGGCAATGTTCCATGAGTTCGGCTCTAAGCGATTATCCGATGCATTGCGAAGGCGGTAGGCTCCTCTAGTGAGAACTTCATCTATAATGAAGGGACCCTCCCATTTGGTTTGAGCTTGTACTTTTTCTTCTCTGGTAGGCGTAGAACGAGTTCACCGACATTATAAGTCTTTGCCCGCACTTCTCTGCTTTGTTATCTTTGAGCTTGTTATTGATAGAATGCGGAACGGGCTTTTGCAACATCGCGCTCCTCCACTAGGCCATCTAAGTCATCCTGCCAATCGAGCTTGGCCTCTCTCTCCTCATACATGCGCACTTGAGGTGAATCATGAATAATATCGCAGGGAAGACAACCTTTGCGCCGTACACCATGAAGAATGATGTGTATCCGGTCATGCGGTTGGGCGTGGTCCGCAGCCCCCAGAGTACGGAGTCAAGCTCCTCGACCCAGTGTTTATCTGACTCCTCGACCCAGTCTGGGTTTGATGCCGCTCAGTATCAGGCCATTGGCCCGTTCAAATTGACCGTTTGTTTGGGGGTGATACACGGAGGCATAATTGAGTTTAATACCTAGATTAGCACACCAATTTTTCACCTCATCGGCTATGAAATTAGAGCCGTTAACCATGATAATGCTATGTGGGATACCATAACGGTGTACAACATCGGAGATGAAATCTATCACTGGTCCGGCTTCAACCGTTTTTACTGGTTTGGCCTCTATCCACTCAGTGAATTTATCACCATAACCAGTAAATATTTCTTCTTATGGCTTCCCCCTTTAAGGGGTCTGACCATGTCTAGCCCCCAGACCATGAAAGGCCAGGTAATGGGGATTGTTCTTAGGGATGTGGGCGGCATATGGCTTTGATTGGCAAAGAGCTGGCACCCGCCACAACGTTGTATAAGGGTCTGTGCATCTACTCGGGCCGTGGGCCAGAAGAAACATGTACGGAAGGCCTTGCTTACAAGGGCCCGAGCTGCGGCGTGATGGCCGCTGAGGCCAGCATGTATTTCGGCCAAGAGTTGCCGCCCCTCCTCTTCGGAGATACATCTTTGAAGGACTCCAGTAGTGCTCTTCTTGTAGAGCTCACCTTCATGAACTTTATAGGCTTTAGAGCGTCGGACTATGCGACGGGCCTCGTTCTGGTCATCGGAGAGCTCCTGTCTATTGAGGTAGGCTAAGAAGGGTTCTGTCCATGGAGCAATAACCGCCATGATTACATGGGCGGAAGGCGTTTGTTTAGTTCCCGAGCCCCCAATGATATCGGAATCGTGTTCGGCATACGAGGGTGCAATCGGCACCGGGCTGGTATTCCCGCTCTCGTCCTGCCATACCACAGATGGGTTGAAAAGCCTTTCCACAAAGGTGTTAGGTGGGACGGGGTCGCGTTTAGTGCCCATGCGAGCAAGGATGTCTGTTGCCTGATTACTATCTCGAGCCACATGGTGAAATTCAAGCCCCTTGAACCGGGCCGATATTTTGAGTACTGCGTTGCGGTAGGCCGCCATCTTTGGATCTTTTGCATCGAATTCTCCATTGATTTGAGATATCGCGAGGTTCGAATCCCCTCGCACCTCAAGGCATTGTATGCCCATAGAAATGGCCATCCAAAGTCCATGCAGTAGAGCTTCATATTCGGCCGCGTTATTGAAGTCCGTATACATGATCTGTAATACGTAGCGGACTGTGTCCCTGTAGCGGATGTTAAGATGACACTAGCCCCCAGTCCGGCTAACATTTTAGAGTCGTCAAAGTACATCACCTAGTTGGAGTATGTGATGTACTCTTTAGGGAGTTCGGCTTCTGTCCATTCGGCGACGAAGTCAGCCAACACCTGAGATTTAATAGCTCGGTGTGGCTTGTATGTTATTTCAAATGGCAAGAGTTTGATAGGCCATTTGGCAATGCGGACGGTGGCATCTCGGTTGTTTATGATGTCGTTGAGTGGAACTTTGGAAGCCACCGTGATCGAGCACTCTTGAAAGTAATGCCGCAGCTTCCGAGATGCCATGTAGACCGCACAGGCTATCTTTTGATAGTGTAGGTATCGGGATTTGCATGGTGTAAGGACCGCCGATACATAATACACCGGTGTTTGAAGTGGGAATTTGTGTCCCTCTTCCTCTCGCTCGACGACAAGCACAACACTCACCACCTGGTGAGTTGCGGATATGTAGAGCAACATAGGCTCGCTGACGTTTGGTACGGCAAGGATTGGGTTGTTTGCTAACAAGGTTTTTATTTCTTCCAATCCGGCTATTTCCGCATCCGTCCACTCAAAGTGGTCGGTGTGTCGGAGCAGGCGATAAAGTGGTAGTGCCTTTTCTCCAAGTCTAGAGATGAAACGGCTCAATGCTGCCACGCATCCCGCGAGCTTTTGGACTTGTTTTAAGTCTGTTGGCGTTGCCAATTGTGTCAAGGCCCGAATTTTTGCTGGGTTTGCTTCAATTCCTCTGTTGGACATGATGAACCTGAGAAGTTTTTCGGCTAGGACGCCGAAGACATATTTTTCTGGATTGAGTTGGATATCGTATGTCCGGAGGTTGTCAAATGTGAGTCACAGATCGTCCACCAATGATTCAACATGCTTAGTCTTGATGACAACGTCGTCCACATATGCCTCCACCGTCTTGCCAATTTATTTTTCCAGGAATGTTTGAATCATGCGTTGATAAGTGGCGCCGACGTTTTTGAGTCTGAAAGGCATAGTGTTGAAGCAGAAAGGCCCATACGGAGTAATGAATGTCGTTGCGGCCTGATCGGATTCTTTCATATTAATCCGATGGTATCCGGAGTATGTGTTGAGGAAACACGGTAAATCGTGTCCTGTAGTTGCATCAATAATTTGGTCAATGCGGGGCAGTGGGAAGGGGTCCTTAGGTCAGGCCTTGTTGAGGCCTTTGAAATCGACACAAAGGTGCCAGGATTTATCCTTCTTTGGCACCATGACCAGGTTTGGTGCCAATCCGGGTGTTTGATCTCTCTAATGAACCCGGCTTCAAGTAGTTTGGCTAGCTCCTCCCACATAGCTTGTCGCCTGGGTTCGGAAAATCGCCGCAGCGTTTGCTTGACTGGCTTGAACCCCTTTATTATGTTGAGGTTGTGTTCGGCCAGTCTGCGTGGGATTCCTGGCATATCCGAAGGATGCCAGGCAAATATGTCCCAATTCTCGCGCAGGAAAGGTCTTAGAGCGGCATCGACCATCGGATCTAGCTGTGCTCCAATGGCTGTTGTTTTATTAGGATCCGTCGGGTGAACTTGGAATTTGACTATTTTGTCTGCTGGCTTGAAAGAAGTGGACTTAGGCCTTTTATCGAGGATTACATCGTCTCTATCCATTGTGGAGCGCTGAGTGGTAAGCTCCTTGGTAGCAAGGGCCTCGAATAATGCCTCGAGGGCCAAGGATGCGGTTTTGTTTCCGGCGCAGAGTGCTATGTCTGGATCACTGGTGATAGTGATAACTCTGTTGGGCCCGAGCATTTTGAGCTTCATGTACACATAAAGGGGATGGCTTGAAAGCATGTGAATGTGTCTCGCCCCAATAGGGCGTGATATCCGCTGTTGAAAGGTGCCACGTGGAAGATTAACTCTTCGGACCTGTAGTTCTCCGGCATGCCGAATACCACATCAAGTTTAATTTTCCCCGAGCATCGCGCTTCTCGACTAGGGATAATGCCTCGAAAGGTTGTACTGCTTTGCTCGATGCGGATCTTGTATATTTGCATTTTGTCGAGCATGTCTTTGTAGATGAGGTTCAGTCCGCTGCCATCGTCCATGAGCACTTTAGTAAGCCGAAAGCCATCGATGATTGGGTTGAAGACCAAATCGGCTGGTGCTCGGACTGATCAAGCCCTTGGTTCGTCGTTGGTGGCGAAAGTTATTGCCGTATCGTTCCAAGGATTTACTGTGGCTATTTGGTTGATTTTGGTGAGGTCACAGAGTGCCCTTTTACGCCGATTATTTGAAGAAAAGGTCTCGAAGACCATAAAGATGTTGAGATTCTCGTCCTCCGGAGAGTATTTCTCTGAGGTTGTATTTGTGAGGATAGCCTCACCACTCTTAGCCACCTGCCGGAGTACCCAACATGCCCGAAGGATGCGCGTTGGTTCGGCATTCAGCGTTGTGTGTATCTAACAGGGCTTGTCGAGCCATTCATCAAGGACAGTTCTATTCCCCGTTAAGGGCTTAATTTTCTTGTCCATAGGATGATGATCGGGTGCCCCACGAGGGTGCATCCTTTTTGCCCGTCCGGTGGGTGGCTTAAAGGCGGGTGGTTCCCACCAGGCTGTCTGGGCTTTCCAAGTGTTTTCCATTGCGCAATATTTTTGTACTATGTGCGCCAATTCTGCAAAGTGCAGTATGCGGCGTTGGTTGAGGGCATTGAGGATCCCCTCGTTTGTACAATTGCGGCAGAATACTAAAACCGCGTCGTCGTCGCAACAATCTTTGATCTTGTTTTTAACACGGAGGAATCTGGCCCAAAAGTGATGGACTATTTCCTGAGGTTGCTACCGTACGTACATTAGGTCGCATATGTCCGGAGGACCGGAATTTCTTGGGGAGTATTGCCTATGGTGGGTGGGCGGGCTTAAACCTGAACCCTGACCCACTGTGGAATCCGGAGATTAAAGATTTTTTGAGGTTACTAGCCCGGGATCTGGAGTGTCCTGGGAGTTTTTAGGATCAACGCCTAGTTCTATGTTTGGTGGACCGGAGGTCTCTTCCCGAAGATGGGTATCTGGCTCGCAAGGCTCAGAAATCCGAACATAGCTTGTTCTCAGCATAGGGGGAGAGGTATCCTCGGCTTGTTCCTCTACAACTGCCGTCAGATGGGTGATCGATGGGGACCTGATTTCCCTCTGACTGGGTTTAATCCCAATCCGATCATAGTCTATTGCGAACCCCAGGGCGGCGATGCGATCTAGCAGTTCGTTCAAAGATGAAATATCTGCCGGATCCATCTTGTTGGAGTGTTCGAGGCCAATGCGGAGATGATTTTGGCAATTTGGGGGACCGCCTTTGGCTTAATGACCGAGCGAGCACCCATGGTAAAACTGCCGAGCTGGAGGATCTGCCCAGGAACTATGGCCCTTGCAGAGATGATTTTGTCATTGATGACAAGGCGAGCCATCGATCCTTTTGTTGTCAACACAGAGGAACTCTCAATGAAAGCACCAATGTCAGTGTCAAAACCAGCAGATCTCGGGTAGGGGGTCCCGAACTATGCATCTGAGGATGGAACGTAACAGGAGGCAGGGGACACGATGTTTACTCGGGTTCGGGCCCTCTTAGTGGAGGTAATACCCTACTTCCTACTTGATTGACTTTGATGAGTATAGGGGTTACAAGAGTTGATCTACCTCTAGATCGTAATGGCTAAACACTAGATGTCTAGTATGTATGATTTGTCTTAGCCTCTACGGACTAAACCCTCTGGTTTATATAGACACCGGATGGGGCTAGGGTTGTACAGAGTCGGTTTACAAAGAAAGGAAACTACACATCCGATCACCAAACTTGCCATCTACACAAAGGAGAGTCCCATCCGGACACGGGGGAAGGCCTTCTATCTTGTATCTTCACGGCCCATCAGTCCGGCCCATGTCACATAGCCTGACCATCCGAGGACCCCTTAATCCAGGACTCCCTCAGTCGGCATCACCACTTGGTATAGATTCGTCCTTGATATGATTACCGGTGGAAATTTCTTGATGTGTCCCTCTCTTGATGCTTTCAATTCTATGGGAAATTTAGTAGGCTCACCACCCCTTATGGTTAATGACAACTTTGACTCTTGAGCATGTTATGGAAAGATTGAAGGAAATATGCCCTTGAGGCAATAATAAAGTTGTTATTTATATTTCCTTATATCATGATAAATGTTTATTATTCATGCTAGAATTGTATTAACCGGAAACTTAGTACATGTGTGAATACATAGGCAAACAAAGTGTCCCTAGTATGCCTCTACTTGACTAGCTCATTAATCAAAGATTGTTAAGTTTCCTAGCCATAGACATGTGTTGTCATTTGATGAACGGGATCACATCATTAGAGAATGATGTGATGGACAAGACCCATCTGTTAGCTTAGCACTATGATCGTTTAGTTTATTGCTATTGCTTTCTTCATGACTTATACATGTTCCTTAGATATGAGATTATGCAACTCCCGAATACCGGAGGAACACCTTGTGTGCTATCAAACATCACAATGTAACTGGGTGATTATACAGATGCTCTACACGTGTCTCCGATGGTGTTTGTTGAGTTGGCATAGACCTAGATTAGGATTTGTCACTCCGTGTATCAGAGAGGTATCTTTGGGCCCTCTTGGTAATGCACATCACCATGAGCCTTGCAAGCAATGTGACCAATGACTTAGTCACAGGATGATGCATTACAGAACGAGTAAAGAGACTTGCCGGTAACGAGATTGAACTAGGTATGATGATACCGATGATCGAATCCCGGGCAAGTAACATAGCGATGACAAGGGAACAATGTATGTTGTTATGCGGTTTGCCCGATAAAGATCTTCGTAGAATATGTAGGAGCCAATATGAGCATCAAGCTTCCGCTATTGGTTATTGACTAGAGATGTGTCTCGGTCATGTTTACATAGTTCTCGAATCCCTAGGATCCGCACGCTTAATGTTCGATGACGATATGTATTATGAGTTATGTGATTTGATGTACCAAAGGTTGTTCGGAGTCCCGAATGAGATCACGAACTTGACGAGGAGTCTCGAAATGATCGAGACATAAAGATTGATATATTGGAAGGTTACATTCAGATGTCGGAATGGTTCCGAAGTGTATCGGGTATTTTCCGAAGTACCGGGAGGTTACCGGAACCCCCGAGGGATTAATGGGCCACAATGGGCCTTAGTGGAGAAGAGATAGGGCCGGCCAGAGGTGCCCCCCTTGCCCAGTCCGAATTGGACAAGGGGAAGGGGGGCGCCCCCCTCCTTCCTTCTCTTCTCTCCTCTTTCCACTACTGGAATCAGTGATTTTGCCGTCAGCCAATTCTTTGCCGTCTGCTGGCAGACGGCAAAGAAGGTCTTTGCCCTCAGCTACCAAACAGCGGACGGCAAAGAACTGGCAGACGGCAAAGAAGGTCTTTGCCATCTGCCGTTTCTTTGCCGTCTGCTAGCAGATGGCAAAGAATCTTTGCCATCTGCCAGCGGACAGCAAAGAGGTGCCAGCGGTTGCCTGTATCCACCCCCTCTGTGCCATCTTCTGGCGGACGGCAAAGATTCTTTGCCATCTTCTGGCGGACGACAAAGAAGTGGGCTATGTTTTTTTTGTGGGTAAAAGAAAACTCGTTTCCCCCACCTCCTCTATCTCTATCCCCTCTCTCTCCACCTCTACCTCTATCCCCTCGCGCGAGCAGCTACGGCGGCCTCCCTCGACCCCGCGCCGCTACGCCACCTCGCCTCCACCCGCTGGTGCGCGCCGCCACCTCCCCACAAGCTCGCTGCCCCGCCGCGGAAGACTCGTCGTCGGTCGCCCCGACCTCGAGATCCGCCACCGCCATGGGAGCCAAGCACCGAGCTCCTTTGCGCCCCACCCACGTCCCCGCGTCGCCTCCGTCTCCCCATGCCGCCTCGCGCCCGGATCCGGCCGCGGGAGGTCCGTCCACTCAGGATCCAGCCTCCTCGCCGCACGGGCCTCCTCCTCGCCGGAGTGACGCCCCTCGCCGGAGCAGCGCCGGCTGTCGGGGATATACCCCGCAGTGTAAACCGGCCGGAAGGATAATCCGGTCGGACTTGGCGATTCACCGGTGACCTGCACAGACCAGACGGTTTACAGTTCATTGGTAATCCGGCAGGCGGGCCAGAGGAGCAACAAGACCCGGCGGCCTGTCTGGCGGTTCATGAAGGTCGGCTCAACCATTGTGGGACGGTTCAAGAGGAAAGGAATATTTGCCTTACAAGGAGTTAAGACCAACACTTGTATCCGGTTTGTATTAGAGATAGACTAGTCCTAATCCTAATAGGACTCCACATGTAAACCGCCCCTTCAACATATATAAGGAGGGGCAGGGCTCCCCAAAGAGGGACGAGTTAGAGGGGACAAGCTACAAGCAAAAAGAAACAATCTTAGGGCTAGACACAAAGAGGAGAGCCGGTTTACGGCGAATCCCTCGTGATGATAATGAGACCTAGCCTCAAACAGCATGTAGGGTTTTTACCGGATGATGTTTCCCGGGGCCCGAAGCTGTCTAAATACCTGTCTTGTGTTGCGTCTCTCGATTCCAATCAACCCCTCTCAAGCTACCACATAGATGCGTTGGCCTCGCGATTAAGTCCTGACACTAAGGACATCTGCCGTGACAAATCCACGACAGTTGGCGCCCACCGTGGGGCCTGCGCACGGTGGTGTTGAGTTCTTGGAGGGATCTCTTCAAGGATTGAAGAGCTCGCGATTAGACAGGTGAAGGTTTGAGTTCAAAGATTAGGGTTGCGTGGTGCGCGCCGCTACGACCAGATGATCCGTCGAATCCAGGTCAATTTCTATTCAACTGTCATTTGAAACCAAGGCAAGATTAATTGCCTCCTCAAGTTCCTACATGATCAAGGCATTGCGGCATGTTACGAGAAAAAGCGATCTGCTATTTTGTCTGATACTGTGTTGAACCAAGTAGTACTTTTCCTACACCTCACATAAAGCTACGGTCAGGTTGGTTATCCGTGAGTATTGAGGATTGGATTGACAACGAAAAAAAAGGAAAGGGAAGAGTAAAAAGTTTCAACCCGGATTCAACTAGTGCTCCACGACAAGGGAAAGTCCCAAGAGACTTGTTGTTGGTTGAGAAGGAAAAGTTCAGTTAAACAGCACAACCGCTCCACGATCTGAAGATGGACTCGGACATGGATAGCCACCCGCGACCCGGAAACGAGCACTGGCCACAGATTCGGTCTTTGACCACGCCGCCGGCCCGCCCCGGTGGAGATTCCGCCACGGCTGGGCTCCGGCTTCAACCTCTGCTGTCGAGCTGCCCTCCTCTGTGTTGAGTCGCCTCCGCCAGAGCTTAAGTGGCCCGTCTCGCGCTGAACCGCTTCACGCTAAGTCACTGGGCTCCGTCTTCAAATCGCCGCCGCCGGCCACACTCGAACCGCCCCAAGCAGAACTCAAGTTGCTGCTACCTCTACAGCCTTAGCTCCCGCTCGTGCACTTCGCGCCGGCTCACGCCTCTAAACGACCGTGGTCGGATGCTTCTTCTGCGCGCGCCACCTTGGCCTCCCGCCGCTGAGCCGCCACCGGGTCAAGCTCTTGCCTACGAGCCTTTCCGTGTTAAATCGCCGAGCCGCCGCCGACGGGCTGCCGGCTGCGCTTTGTGCTCCCACCTACGCTATTGTGGCCCGCGGCTCCAAAGCAAGCCTGCAGTACTGTTTTTGCTACGTTGAAGCAACCGGGTCACCGCCGCCTCTGCCATGGCCGGTACCTGCGCCGCGCCACCCCATTGCAGCCGCTGAGCCTTCCCGGCCGGGCCGTTTTCCGCCGTTGCCGACCTTGGGCTGCCGTCTCCTCTCTGCCGTGACCCGCCAGGGCGCTACTTCAGCCGCCTGTTGAGTTCTTGAAGAGGAGAATTTAGCAAAGCAACAATTGAAAGACCATCACGGATGCTGAAGAAAGAGAAACGCATGCAAAGAGCAATTTAGGGGCAAGACAATCTGATTTTTGTTCCCCACCTCTTTGGTACGCGGGCTGAGCATAAAACGCCAAGAAAAAAAAACCCAGAGGAAGTACTAGTACGCTAGCCTGTATTTTGACTATGGAGTCATTTGACCAGTCTACACGAACATCTCCCGTCCAAATACAGCAGGTGATATTCATCCAGTCCATTTTATTGGCACACATTAAATTGTTTGAGAACAATTATTCTGGTACGTGGTATTTTTTTTCGCAGGACCAGTATTCGTTACAAAGGTGTCGCAAAGGGGTGTGCGCCAATATTACTTTTGCACTAGCGCTTGGAGGAGGTGGGTTTTCTTCTCCACGGTGGAGCACCGGGAGAGGATGGAGCTTACTCCAAGCCGCCTGTCATAACGATGTTGAAACGCCGGGCCTTTTTCGGCCCCCTCTGCTACTGAAGACTGGCGCCGGGTTACTGCCGCCGCAGAACACCTCTGCTCCCGCGGCCTCGGTGACCCGCCCCCATGGATCACCTTCAATGTGGTTCCGCCTCCTCCACTGCCAAGCCGCTGATTCTCACCTTCCCATCGCTGCTGCGGTCTGCCTTTGCCGAACACCGGGCTGCTGGGGTTCGACAACCTGCTACTGCCGTGACCCGCCGTGGCCGAGACCAGGTGTGGCCGTGAAAAGATGGCAAACGATGTTGAAACGGAGCAGAGTCGAGGGAGAAGCACATGCGCTTTTAATTTCTCTGATGCGAGTGCTAGTTGTGTTTGCTAGCTAGTGCTAGTTATGAAGACAACGGTGTTTCTGGATTTAGCTGAAGCAGCATGGAGGAATTAAAAGTCATATACAAGATGTTTAACAGAGGGTCCAAAACACAGTTGCATCAACTGGGGGCTGATTGGAGTATCTTTCCTGTTTTCATGACATAAGGGTCACAAATAAAACCTGATGAAGTTTTGCAAATCGGAGCAGCATACTGGAAATACAGTTTACCTGTGCTTGTCTCGACATTAAAGCGGACAACAATAAAATGGCTATCGTCCGTCAGTTTTTCCTACAGTGCTTGAAGAAAATAAACCGGCAGCTCCGGAGATGGAACAGCCTTCGATGCAGCATGCCGGAGTGCTACTTTAAGGGCAAAAGCTAAATCAGGGTCCAAGACTAAATTATCTATATAAGGGACGGGACAAAAGAATCTGTGTGCATGCAAAAAGCAATCCAGGAAACATTACTCAATGAGGTTGTCAAATCGTGTCCGGCGATATTAAAAGATCGGACAACGTTCAAAATATACCTGAGAACACTTTTCGTCCGACTATATCATCCACTGTCAATGCCCGCGTTTGTCTGACAAGTCGCCAGGTGCTATCTTTTTTATATTTGATTAGCGCATATTAATTTGTTTGAAAACAGTTACTCTGTCTTTCAATATATTTTATGCAGGGCAAAGTCCACTACAAAAGTGGCGTCGTACAATGGACAGGAGGCTCGCACCGGTTTAAATGTCGTGGTGGACTCTCGCACCTTCACCGACTACCGCTGCCGCGCCCGAATTTCGCGGCCGCTTTTCGTCGTCCGTCTATCGTGACCTGATCTACATCAATTAGCCGGGACTGCGCCTGCGATTGACTCGCTCGTCCGTACCGGTTTACAACGTCGTGGCTGACTCGGCCATGATTAATTTCAGCTTCACCATGATGATCATCAACTCGATGGTGGATAACCCCTGGCGTGATATATCAGGTGAAATCCATCCAATATATTTTATATTATATATTGCTTTCTTTAAAAACAGCAATTACACCGGTTTGCAAAGTTGTCTAATGCAGGACCCTAAACCGCCATATTGGTGCAAATTTAAAGGCCGTTAGAAAATTTTCGGCTTAAAAAGAAGGATTCCGGTTTAATATCCGGCTCAAGGGGAAGATGTCTCCCACAAAGCTTTGAAGCTCTCAATATCCGGTTCAAGATCCCGATTCAAGAAGAATTTATCTCTTGCAAAAAGTTAAAAATTGCCGAAGAGGACCTGCTGCCATGATGCGCGGTTCAAACATGGGTATCCTGCCTTATTGGCCTAACATATTATTGATCGCATGGGGGCTTCTGCTTCATAAAGCAGGGTCTCTGTCTTTCTCATCATGCGAGGTTACACGGAGTGGTTCTGTTTAAAGCGGACTCCGGTTTACCCCTTGACATTTGCTTTTTATATATCACTGGGGGCCTTGGTCGTGTCCGAACCAACGAACACCCTTTGATAGGCGACAGCCACTAGATCATTTGGGGACATGGTCAAGTCTGAACCAGTCACGCCTCTTGGTCGGCCTAAGGCCACAAAATCACTTGGGGGCATGGTCGAACCCGAACCATTGCCACGCCTCTTGATCTGGCATATATGCCACGAATCATTTGGGGACCTGGCTGACTTGAATCATTGTCACTCCTATTGGGGGCCTTGATCCTGTCCGACCATGGTAATACCATCTGATCAGCTCAGTATAGCATATTTTTGCAAATGGTTTTTTATCATTGCCTTTGCTTCCATGTTATTTTCATGGTTTGTTTTTTCTTTGCTTTTGTCGGATTTCTTTTATGTCGACAAACCCCTTTTTTCCGATTCAGCCGATGAATTTGATTCCCCTTTAATCCGGGGGCCATCTGCCCGGTTTGATTTTCTATTATCATCCTATTATGGAGTAAACCGGCGTCCATTAACCCGGCTTGGCTTTCAATTACAAGTTGTCAATACAGGATCAAGTTATAATCCGGAGACTATCAGCCCGGTCTGGTTTGACTACGAGTCGCCAGTATTATATATGGTTAAACTGGTGTTTATCACAACCCGGTACGGTTTATCATAAACCGGCACAGTATGAAAGGAGTTATCATTACTCAAGATTGGGATTATCATCCTTACTACAACAAGTTGGTAAAGCCAACAATGTGATTCAATGTCACAGGTATGATATATTTCATATTTGATTATTCTTAAGTGCAGCCTTGGTTATAAACCTGGGTTATATGTTGGGCATTATGACCCGTCCGGCGGTAAACCGCCAGGACACTTTAAACTTGTTGTATGCAGAGACAGGTTGAATAAAACATGATGATAAATTATCCGGTGTTTATTAAACCGGCCTGGCTTTAAGACGATAAGTCGCCAGTATATGATGGGAAATTATCCGGAGTTTATTAAACCGGCCTGGCTTTGGACTATACGTCGCCAGTATATATTTGGATTGCGCCATTGGAATCATGCGCTTATAAATGATTGGGTTATATTATTCAAATAGCCAAATTTGGCTGAATTTTCATTATGATATTGGATGAATTTTTCATACCGGATTATATTATCTTGAATAGCCAACATGGCTGGATTTTTATGGTTATTAGTAACCGGTATTATTGAGTTTTCAAAATCGCTTTAGCGCAACAGTTATTATTTTATCAAAGGATATGATTTATTCTACAATGGAAGGAATAGTCCCGAGTCGCTGCAGGCTCACGACCCGGCACTTGGGGGCTACATTATTCAAATTGAGATTACATGCAAGTCTCGTGTCGCTGCAAGCATGCACCATGACACTTGGGGGCTAATGCAAAGTAATTTTCTGCTCATATTATTGAAGACCCGACTCATCACATTATAATGAGTCGTCCCTTGGGGGCTACCAATTGCTCCTGTCAACAGTTGAAGGTACAAAGCTTTTTATTCATTATATTGAAGAGTCCACTGCTCAGTTGGTAAAGCACAAGGCTCTTAACCTTGTGGACATAGATTCAAGTCCCATGATGAGGGTTACATCATATGGTGTTATTTTTATTGAAGTATATATCAAGTCCCAGCTCAATATTATCCTACTGAGCCGGCCCTTGGGGGCTACACATCATTGCTCAAATCTACATGATTATACCTACAAAGTCCCTGCTCATTATTGCATAATGACCCGACCCTTGGGGGCTACACTGGTTAAAGTTTTTATGAGTATAAGACAATTACAAAGTCCCAGGTTGCTGCAAGCATGACAACCCGGCACTTGGGGGCTACATAATATGGAGTATCCAGTTTTTACTAAGGGACTGGGATGAACAACATGGATTTCTTCTTAAGTGGCAGTATTTATATTGAAGCAAGTCTTAAGCCATCACTTTGTTTTGCTCAAGACTTGGGGGCTACAGGTATTATATTATTATCGAAGAACTATTTTCAAATTCTCTGTTTTGAGCAAACTGGATTAACCCGGCGTCACCAATCATTATGACCCTGTGTCTGTAACCCGGCGTCATCAATAATCATGAACCGGCATTAGCAACAATCATGACCCGGAATTATCAGTTTTTATAACCAGACAATGGTGGTAATCATAAACCGGCAAGTTTTACATCTTCAAGCCGGCTGGATATCAGTTGAACATTTTAGAGACTAATATTTTTGTCAAAGCATTGAAGGCCGATTCAAATGGATTCTTTATTTACAAATATCTTCTGCAAGCAAATTGATTATGAAGATGGTTATTAACTTGGAAGGAAGAAATGACAAGGATTTAAGGATGATCAAGTGCCGGTTTACAAGAGTATTTAAACCGGAGCACAACCCGACGAATTTGTTTTTGTGTTTATGTTGCAGATCAGTTTAACATGGATGAATCCAAATTAAACTGGGGGCTAATGTCGGGGATATACCCCGCGGTGTAAACCGGCCGGAAGGATAATCCGGCCGGACTTGGCGATTCACCGGCGACCTGCACGGACCAGACAGTTTACAGTTCATTGGTAATCCGGCAGGCGGGCCAGAGGAGCAACAAGACCCGGCGGCCTGTCTGGCGGTTCATGAAGGCCGGCTCAACCATTGTGGGCCGGTTCAAGAGGAAAGGAATATTTGCCTTACAAGGAGTTAAGACCAACACTTGTATCCGGTTTGTATTAGAGATAGACTAGTCCTAATCCTAATAGGACTCCACATGTAAACCGCCCCTTCAACATATATAAGGAGGGGCAGGGCTCCCCAAAGAGGGACGAGTTAGAGGGGACAAGCTACAAGAAAAAAGAAACAATCTTAGGGCTAGACACAAAGAGGAGAGCCGGTTTACGGCGACTCCCTCGTGATGATAATGAGACCTAGCCTCAAACAGCATGTAGGGTTTTTACCGGATGATGTTTCCCAGGGCCTGAAGCTGTCTAAATCCCTGTCTTGTGTTGCGTCTCTCGATTCCAATCAACCCCTCTCAAGCTACCACATAGATGCGTTGGCCTCGCGATTAAGTCCTGACACTAAGGACATCTGCCGTGACAAATCCACGACACCGGCCAAGACCATCGCCATTGTCGTCATCATTCAGGTGCTCTTCTGCTCGCTCTCGCCCACCACCTTCTAGCCATCTGTTGTGTACATGTTCCTGATTCATTTATCGTTTCACTACTGGATCAGCAAGTGGTGACATGTTCGATGTGCGCATAAATTGCTGTGACCTTGGCCACCTAACGAAGATGGAAGACATGGATGTGGTTATGGTTTGTTAATTTTAGCTATGTTCTTTGTTGCTAATTGATGGTCGGTGGAATAGACACGATCTATAGTTGCTGCTCCTCTAGGTTGTGTCGTTATTGCTGGTTTGAGTGTTGCTCCTTCTCGTGCAGATCCTCCACCTCGTGCTCTCCTCCTCAAGTTGTCAGCCACCTTGTACTTGGTCTCTTTCGACCTAATGGAAAGATAATATGTTTTACATAGCAATGGGTGCAAGAGCTGGTGAATGCCATATTAGGGTCCATTAATCATTGGAGAGTCGGGATAAAACTAAAAAAATGAATGCCTGAAGGTGACTACTATCTGTTTAGTGGGGTAAACAAGTTCAGGTTGCTCAAGCGTAGTAGTGTGGGATGGGTTTTCTTAAGTGTGCTCAGGTTGATGATAGCTTGGTTTTTTGTTCTCCCAGTACGGAACTGCCCCTAGCCGTTGTCGCGCTGCACTTGTGCTCTGTTTTAGCGTCCCAGGTCACCTCTCTCTCTCTCTCA
Source organism: Triticum dicoccoides (assembly GCF_002162155.2). Taxonomy (NCBI): domain Eukaryota; kingdom Viridiplantae; phylum Streptophyta; class Magnoliopsida; order Poales; family Poaceae; genus Triticum; species Triticum dicoccoides. The sequence goes on from NC_041388.1 coordinate 195,862,996, forward strand.
CACACACACAGATCCATTCCCCTTATTCTTCACTTTTCGTCAGCCTAGCAACTTCTGAATTTGTACAATGAAGAATGTATGAGGGTGCAAAGAGATTTATTTTAGTACAAGCTAACTTTATCTATTTTAAGTCATCGTAGAGTGATCCATTAATCTGTGTTAAAAACAGAGAGAGAGAGAAGAGAGAGAGATACCCTTAATTACTTTCTTGCAAGAATGACCCGAGTTTGGTTTCTAAACCCTCAAGTCTATTCAGATTGCCCATTTCTTACAATACTAATTCAGCTAGACAGTGTAAATTTACCACAACAAATATAAGCTTTCTATACATTGATAACTAGGCTTAATTTGGTGCACTCGCTCAATTATGAAATTGTTCATATTGATATAGTATACAAGTGGTCTTTCTTTCAGATATTATAGAAGTTGCGCAAACACCCTATGTTGTTGCAGATATAGATAGATACCTCAAGAATACTGCAATGTAAATAGTATGGGAAAGGTAGAGCTCCTATTTTTTATTCTAGCTCCATGCCGTAGGTGAGGTAACCCCTTCTTCCCACATGTTCATGATAATCAAGTAACCCCCAGAATGAATTGTGATTCTGGTCAGTATCATTAAACATTGGTCATTTGCTTTATTTGTTAGTATTATGTATGTGTTTCATTTGTCCTCATTTTTTGAATGTATTATCCTGTAAATGATCCACATGGTATAAATAACTGAAATGGATGTGACAAACATCAAGAAATATTAGCAAACATTAGTTGCTTTTGGGTACAAATTTTTCCTTTTCTGGATTATCAGATTCCCTTTGGTGTTCATAATACTTAGTTGTATTCGGGTAGATTTTTTCAAGGATATGCTTTGCATGTGCTCTTCACTATGTAGCCTGTCTGATTGCCCTCAGGTTTAGAACCATATTTCACAACAAGCTATTCTCCTTGGAAACTGAACCATATTTTCACTTCTTGTGGATACGCCGTGCAGACAAATGCTGAGTTAAAAGGTCATAACTTTACACTAATTTAAGATTGTCTTGATCTCAAGTGCTGGCTTCTACAGCATTGCATTTCACTAAGTGAAATGCTACATTTCTACTCCTAACCCATTCTCTCTTTCTTAATGTTTTTGTTATGCAGGTTGGAAGAAAAGAAGAAGATCCAGAGAAGATCTTAGTAATAAGATAGTTTTTAGGAAAATATGTATTAGTTTTAGGTCCTTTCTTGTAATTTCAGATATGGAGTGCTTGTCTTTAGTTTTTGTTTTGACTTTGTGAAACTTGGTACTATTGGTAACATGTGTTGGATATGTGTTCATGGATATGTGTTGGATATATATGTGTCCATGACTATTGGTAATATGTGTTGGATATGCTATATTGGTTCACACACACATCCAACACATAGATATGTGTGTGTGTTTGTGTGTGTGTGTGTGTGTGTGATTTTCTGTGAAAATGAATTGATATAAGAAAAAACAGGATTAAATGGGGCAATGTAGGCTCTTTGTGAGCAGTTTCATGAAGGGACCATAAACCTGGAAAGTATAAATGAGGGTTTCATCACACTAATTCCAAAAGTCCCTTCGCCTGAGACCCTCAATGACTTTCGGCCTATCACACTACTAAATTGCTGTCTCAAAATAATCACTAAGATTTTGGCCAATCGCCTAAAAGATCATCCTCAAGCTGGTTCATCGCAATCAATACGGTTTCATCAAACGAAGAACTATACAAGACTGCCTTGCTTGGGCCTTCGAGTACATCCATCAGTGCCAAGTGTCCAAGAAGAAAATAGTTCTACTCAAACTTGATTTCGCCAAGGCATTCGACACAATTGAACATGGTGCTATGCTTGAGATTATGAAGCATATGGGATTCAATGACAAGTGGCTTTCGTGGATCAATTCTATCTTTTCTTCTGGTAAATCTTCTGTGCTTCTAAACGGTGTTCTAGGCAAACAATTCCACTGCAAAAGTGGTGTTCGGCAAGGAGACCCCTTGTTCCCCTCCTATTTGTTATTGCAGCCGATCTCCTTCAAGCTGCCATTAATGACGCCTTCCGACAAGGGAAGATCCGCCTGCCCTTTGAAAGACAGCGACAGTTTGATTACCCTGTTATTCAATATGCGGATGACACAATAATTATCATGCCAGCATGTCCAGCTCAAGCACATACTATGAAAGGGATCCTTAATGATTTCGCCACTTCCATTGGTCTTAAGATAAATTTCCATAAGTCCACACTCATACCGATGAATTGTGATGACGCCCTTACAAATGAACTTGCTAACATCTTTGAATGCAAAGTTGTCACTATGCCTTTCACTTACCTAGGCCTTCCCTTGGGGACTGGTAAACCCTCTGTCCAAGACCTAATGCCGATGGTATGCTCTGTGGAAAGAAGATTATCCTCTACTCTATCTATGATGTCGTATGGGGCCAAACTTTCACTGCTAAACACTGTCATCACCTCGCTCATCATCTTTGCTCTATGCGCACTCAAATTTTCTCCAAAAATCTTGGTATTACTGGATAAGCTTCGGCGGAAATGTCTTTGGACAAAAAAGACGGAGCAGGGAGAGAAATGCAACTCTTTGGTTGCTTGGGATAGGATTTGTCGCCCAAAAGAAAGTGGAGGCCTCAGGATCATCAATTTAAAAATTCAAAGTGACGCTCTTCTCCTTAAATATTTGCACAAATTCTATAATCAGCATGACCTCCCGTGGGTTGATCTCATTTGGTCTACATACTACACAGACAAGATTCCCTTTTTGGTGGAGGGATGTCCTCAAACTAACTCCAATCTATCGTGGCATCTCCAAAGTTGAGGTTAACCGTGGTGATAAAGTGCTCATGTGGAAAGACCTCTGGCTTGATCAGCCCCTAGCAGACTCACACCCGCGGGCCTTTTCGTTTGCCAAGAATGAGGATGTCTCAGTTCAAAATTTTCTACGTATCTCTTCCTTAGATGAGGCGTTTCAACTACCCCTCTCCATTGAGGCCCATGCAGAAGTTTGCGACATCCAGCGCCTTGTGGCCCATATTGTCTCAAATGATGACCCGACCACTAGAGACTTCTGGTCTTATTCCTGGGGCTCTACAGAATATACTGCATGAAGGTTTTATAAGTTCTGCTTCAGGGATGTCAAAGCACACAAGACATACCATTGGCTGTGGAAATCCAAGGTTACAATCAAGATAAAAGTTTTCGGTTGGCTTCTCCTCTCAGATCGCCTCAATACAAGAGAAATGCTCAAGAGAAGACACTATAATGTGGGAGATGATCTAACCTGCCTCCTTTGCGGGCAAACAGAAGAAGATGTGGACCACATGATCCTGAACTGCCCGTTCAGCAGGTACTATTGGTCAAAACTTGGGATGAACCCTGAACATCATACCACACGGCTGACTTGGTTGGAAACAGCCAAACGCAATTGGCACAAACCCATGTTCATGGAGGCCTTTCTACAAGCATCTTGGAGTATATGGAAGGAGAGGAATGACAAGCTTTTCAGAAATATCAGCCCCTCCTACAATTCCTGGCTAGCTAGATTCAAAACAGATTTTGGCTTACTTTAGTATAGAGTGAAAGATAACACGAAGGGTTTCATCTTCCTACTCCTAGACTCCCTACCTTTTGACTAGTTTTGCTTTCTAGTATTTTCTACCCCCAAAACCACAAAGTGGTAAGGGGTGCCCTATGTATATCTCTTGTACAATGTACTATGTAAATTTTGAAAAGTAATATATCACAGTGGGAGCCTCTCCCACTGTCACAGGTTTCAAAAAAATGTAGGCTCTTTGCCATCTGCGAGCAGACGGCAAAGAGCCTGCGGCCTTTGCCGTCTGCCAGTAGATGGCAAAGAGCCATGCTCGGCAAAGGCCTTTGTATCTTTGCCATCCGCCAGCAGACGGCAAAGTGCCCTTTGCGTAGCTCGTTCAGCCGGACGTTTTGCCATCTGCTGGCTGACGGCAAAGGCCTTTGCCGTCCGCAAGGCATGCCTTTGCCGTCAGCCATGGCAGATGGCAAAGTTCTTGATTCCTGTAGTGTTCCCTTCTTCTCCTTCTTGGACTAGGAAGGGGGAAACCTACTCCCACTAGGAGTAGGATTCCTCCCCCCTTGGCTCGCCCCTTGTGGCCGGGCGGTCTCCTCCTCCCCTCCTTTATATACAGGGGAGGGGCACCCCATAGACACACAAGTTGATCTTTAGCCGTGTGCGGTGCCCCCCTCCACAGTTTTCCACCTCGGTCATATTGTCGTCGTGCTTAGGCGAAGCCCTGCGTTGGTAACTACATCATCACCATCAACACGCCGTCGTGCTGATGAAGCTCACCCTCGGCCTCAGCTGGATCAAGAGTACGAGGGACGTCACTGAGCTGAACGTGTGCAGATCGTGGAGGTGCCGTGCGTTCGGTACTTGATCGCTTGGATCATGAAGACGTTCGACTACATCAACCACGTTACTTAACGCTTCCGCTTTTGGTCTACGAGGGTACGTAGACACACTCTCCCCTCTTGTTACTATGCATCTCCTAGTAGATCTTGCGTGATCGTATGATTTTTTTTTGAAATACTGCATTCCCCAGTAGTGGCATCAGATCCAGGTCTATGCGTAGATGTTATATGCACGAGTAGAACACAAAGAGTTGTGGACGATAATAGTCATACTGCTTACCATCATGTCATACTTTGATTCGTCGGTACTGTTGGATGAAGCGGCCCATACCGACATTACATGACCGCGTTCATGAGACTGGTTCTACCGACATGCTTCGCACACAGGTGGCTAGTGGGTGTCTGTTTCTCTAGCTTTAGTTGAATCGAGTGTGACTATGCTCGGTCCTTGTTGAAGGTTAAAACAGCACACTTGACGAAAAATCAGTGTGGTCTTGATGCGTAGGTAAGAACGGTTCTTGCTAGAAGCCCGTAGCAGCCATGTAAAACTTGCAACAACAAAGTAGAGGCCATCTAACTTGTTTTTGCAGGGCTTGCTGTGATGTGATTTGGTCAAGACGTGATGATATATAAATTTTTGTATGAGATGATCATGTTTTGTAACAGTTATCGGCAACTGGCGGGAGCCATATGGTTGTCGCTTTATTGTATGAAATGCAATCGCCATGTAATTGCTTTACTTTATCACTAAGTGGTAGCGATAGTTGTATAAGCAATAGTTGGCGAGGCGACAACGATGCTTCGATAGAGATCAAGGTGTCAAGCCAGTGACGATGGTGATCATGACGGTGCTTTGGAGATGGAGATCAAAGGCACATGATGATGATGGCCATATCATATCACTTATATTGATTGCATGTGATGTTATCCTTTACGCATCTTATTTTGCTTAGTTCAGCAGTAGCATTATAAGATGATCTCTCACTAAATTTCAAGGTATAAGTGTTCTCCCTGAGTATGCACCATTGCTATAGTTCATCGTGTCAAGACACCACATGATGATTGGGTGTGATAAGCTCTACATTCACATACAACGGGTGCAAGCCAATTTTGCACACGCAAAAATACTCGGGTTAAACTTGACGAGCTTAGCATATGCAGATATGGCCTCGGAACACTGAGACCGAAAGGTGGAGTGTGAATCATATAGTAGATATGATCAACATAGTGATGTTCACCATTGAAAACTACTCCATCTGACGTGATGATCATACATGGTTTAGTTGATATGGATCACGTGATCACTCAGATGATTAGAGGGATGTCTATCTAAGTGGGAGTTCTTAAGTAATATGATTAATTGAACTTAAATTTATCATGAACTTAGTCTTGATAGTATTTGCATATCTATGTTGTAGATCAATTGCTCGCGTATAGCTTCCTTGTCTTATTTATGATATGTTCCTAGAGAAAACTATGTTGAAAGATGTTAGTAGCAATGATGCGGACTAGCTCCGTGATCTGAAGATATCCTCATTGCTGCATAGAAAAATTATGTCCTTGATGCACCGCTAGGTGACGGACCTATTACAGGAGCAGAGGCAGACGTTATGAATGTTTGGCAAGCTCGGTATGATGACTACTTGATAGTTTAGTGCGCCATGCTTTACGGCTTAGAACCGGGACTTCAAAAACATTTTGAACGCCATGGAGCATATAAGATGTTCCAAGAGTTGAAATTAGTATTTTAGACTCATGCCCGTGTTGAGAGTTATGAGACCTCTGACAGTACTTTGCCTACAAGATGGAGGAGAATAGCTCAACCAGTGAGCATGTGCTTAGATTGTCTGGGTACTACAATTGCCTGAATCAAGTGGGAGTTAATCTTCCAGATAAGATAGTGATTGACAGAGTTCTCTAGTCACTATCACCAAGTTACTGGAACTTAGTGATGGACTATAATATGCAAGGGATGACGTAAAATGATTCCCGAGCTCTTTGCGATGCTGAAATCGGCGAAGGTAGAAATCAAGAAAAGCATCAAGTGTTGATGGTTGACAAGACCACTAGTTTGAAGTAAAATGGCAAGGGAAAGAAAGGGAACTTCAAGAAGAATGGCAAGCAAGTTGCCAATCCCACGAAGAAGCCCAAAGCTAGACCCAAGCCTGAAACTGAGTGCTTCTACTACAAAGGAAATGGTCACTGGAAGCGGAACTGCCCCAAATACTTGGCGGATAAGAAGGATGGCAAAGTGAACAAAAGTATATATGATATACATGTTATTGATGTGTACTTTACTGGTGTTCATAGTAGCCCTTGGGTATTTGATACTGGTTCAGTTGCTATGATTAGTAACTTGAAACAGGAGTTACAAAAATGAATAGAGACTAGTTGAGGGCGAGGTGATGATGTGTGTTGGAAGTAATTCCAAGGTTCATAAGATCACCAACGCACACTCCCTTTACCTTCGGGATTAGTGTTGAACCTAAAATAAATGTTATTTGGTGTTTGTGTTGAGCATAATATGATTGGATCATGTTTATTGCAATATGGTTATTCATTTAAGTCAAAGAATAATTGTTATTCTGTTTACATGAATAAAACCTTCTATGGTCATACACCCAAGGTGAATGGTTTATTGAATCTCGATCGTAGTAATACACATATTCATAATATTGATGCCAAAAGATGCAAAGTTGATAATTATACTGCAATATACTAGTGGCGCTGCCGTTTAGGTCATATTGGTGTAAAGCGCATGAAGAAACTCCATGTAGACGGACTTTTGGAATCACTCGATTATGAATCATTTGATGATTGCGAACCATGCCTCATGGGCAAGATGACTAAGACTCCATTCTCCGGAACAATGGAGCGAACCACTGACTTATTGGAAATCATACATACTGATGTATGTGATCCGATGAGTGTTCAGGCTCGCGGCGGGTATCGTTATTTTCTGACCTTCGCAGATGAGCTAAGCAGATATGGGTATATCTACTTAATGAAACACAAGTCTGAAACATTTGAAAAGTTCAAAGAAATTCAGAGTGAAGTTAAGAATCATTGTAACAAGAAAATAAAGTTTCTATGATCTGATCGCAGAGGCAAATATTTGAGTTACGAGTTTGGCCTTCATTTAAAAACAATGTGGAATAAGTTTCACAACTCATGCAACCTGGAACACCATAGAGTAATGGTGTGTCCGAACATCGTAACCGTACTTTATTAGATATGGTGTGATCTATGATGTCTCTTACCAATTTACCACTATCGTTTCGGGGTTATGCATTAGAGACAGTTGCATTCACGTTAAATAGGGCACCGTCTAAAAATCTGTTGAGACCACACTGTATGAACTGTGGTTTAGCAAGAAACCTAAGATGTCGTTTCTTAAAGTTTGGGGTTGCGATGCTTATGTGAAAAAGTTTCAGCCTGATAAGCTCAAACCCAAATCGAAGAAGTGCGTCTTCATAGGATACCCAAAAGAAACTGTTTGGTACACCTTCTATCATAGATCCGAAGGCAAGATCTTTGTTCCTAAGAGTGGATCCTTTCCAGAGAAGGAGTTTATCTCAAAAGAAGTGAGTGGGAGGAAAGTATAACTTGATGAGGTAATTGTACCTTCTCTCAAATTGGAAAGTAGCTCATCACTGAAATCAATTGCAGTGATGCCTACACCAATTAGTGAGGAAGTTAATGATAATGATCATGAAACTTCAGATCAAGTTACTACCGAACCTCGTAGGTCAACCAGAGGACATTCCACACCAATGTGGTATGGTAATCCTGTTCTGGAAGTCATGTTACTAGACCATGATGAACCTACGAACTATGAGGAAGCGATGATGAGCCCAGATTCCGTGAGATGGGATCCATGTATGGGAACAAAGTATGGACTTTGATTGAGTTGCCCGTTGATCGGTGAGCCATTCAGAATAAATGGATCTTCAAGAGGAAGACGGCCGCTATTAGTAGTGTTACTATCTACAAAGCTCGAATTGTCGAAAAAAGTTTTCGACAAGTTCAAGGTGTTGACTACGATAAGATTTTCTCACTCGTATCGATGCTTAAGTTTGTCCGAATCAAGTTAGCAATTGCCACATTTTATGAAATCTGGCAAATGGATGTCAAAACTACATTCCTTAATGTATTTTTGTATATGATGTAATAAGAAGGTTTTGTCAATCCTAAAGGTTCTAACAAAGTGTGCAAGCTCCAGCGATCCATCTATGGACTGGTGCAAGCATCTCGGAGTTGGAATATACGCTTTGATAGTGTGATCAAAGCATATGGTTTTATACAGACTTTTGGTGAAGCCTGTATTTACAAGAAAGTGAGTGGGAGCACTGTAGCCTTTCTGATAAGTATATGTGAATGACATATTGTTGATCAGAAATGATGTAGAATTTTCTGGAAAGCATAAAGGAGTGTTTGAAAGGAGTTTTTCAATGAAAGACCTCGGTGAAGCTGCTTACATATTGGGCATCAAGATCTATAGAGATAGATCAAGACGCTTGATAAATTTTTCAATGAGTACATACCTTGACAAGTTTTTGAAGTAGTTCAAAATAGAACAGTCAAATAAGGAGTTCTCGCCTGTGTTGCAAGGTGTGAAGTTGAGTAAAGACTCAAAACCCGACCACATCAGAAAATAGAAAGAGAATGTAAAGTCATTCCTTATGCCTCAGTCATAGGTTCTATAAAGTATGTTATGCTGTGTACCGGACCTATTGTATACCTTAGCATAATTTTGGTAAGGGAGTACAATAATGATCTAGGAGTAGATCACTGGACATCGGTCAAAATTATCCTCAGAGGAACAAGGAAATATTTCTCGGTTATGGAGGTGATAAAAGAGTTCGTTGTATAGAGTTATGTCGATGCAAGCTTTTGACACCGATATAGATGACTCTAAGTCTCGATCTAGATATATATTGAAAGTGGGAGCAATTAGCTAGAGTAGCTCCGTGCAGAGTATTGTAGACATAGAAATTTGCAAAATATATATGTAACATCCCAATTTTCAATTTGGATGGTTAACCATTAGGTCATCATATGCATCCATGATTCTTGCATTTTGAATTGGTTTTATTTGGACATTTTGATCCTAGAGACCTTAAGCAACTCAAGGACCATTTGAGAGAGATGGAGTTTTCATAAAATTCCATTTTTGAATTTTCAAAAATTGGTAAATTGGATCAAGTGATTTTTATTCAAAATCATTTTTCCAATTATTTTCAAAATAAATAAAATAATGAGAGAAGATAATATGAGTTCTTCAAACACAGGAAATAATGGAAATTTAATTTTAAAAAAATATATTTATTTGTTTGAATTTTTATTTGATATTTTATTCAGTTAAATTAGGGGAAAATTGCATTTTTAAAAATTATATTTTAGCCCAGAAAGATGTTCACGTTGTCCTAAATATTAGGAGAGGACCGTGAAAATTATTTTTGGGATTTTAGGATTTTTATTAATTTTTATTTTGGATTTTTTTTCTCTGCGGCAGAATTATTTTTTTGAAAAACAACTCTTCGGACCGACTGAGCCGAAGCCCAGCCGGCCCAGGTCGCCGCCGCCTTGTCCCCGTCCCCGGGACGGAGTCCCGCTGCCCGACGTCGCCGCCGCTCGAGTCCGAGTCGGACTCCGCCTCCTCGCTGTCTTGCCCCTCCCCCAAGCACCCCCCCCGACCTCTTTATATAGGGCCGAGGCC
>NC_041388.1:195873641-195915518 GCF_002162155.2 Triticum dicoccoides
ACCACCGCCTGAGTCACCCCGCCGTTGGAGCCGCTCGCTGCCGCCTTCCACGCCGCAGCACGCCTGTGCCGACGCTGCCTCCCCCCGCCCGCGCTGCCGCTAGCCGTCGCCGGAGCCACCGTCCCGTCTTGCCGGAGCACCGCGTCGCCGCCACCGGCGATCTCTATCTAGGAGTTGCAACTAGTTTCTGGTGTTAGTAGGTTGTGTTAGTAGTCTACCAAGTGGCACCCGGTACAGGTGGGCTTGGGACAGACTAGGCACCATGGCACGGTATACCAAGCATAGATCCATCCATCGAGGTGGGCTTGGGAACCCTGCACACATCGTTTGGGGCCGTGAGCGACACCCCGACCAGATCTCCTTGCGGATGGAACCTGAATAGGCGATAAACCTGGACTAGAGACTTGCGTGGTTAGTCAGGTCGTGGCCGACTCCCTCGCCAGGCTTCCGCTTATAGGTTAACGAGATACATGACGTGTACATGGTGGTAAGTGGCGAGAGCGTGTGTGAAGAAGTACACCCCTGCAGGGTTAACATCATCTATTCGAATAGCCGCATCCATGGTAAAGGACTTCTGGGTTGCCTGTACAGTTCATAGACAAGTGAAAGTGGATACTCTAAAATGCACAAGATAAGCGTGAGTGCTATGGATGGCGTTCTCGTAGGGAGACGGGAGCAGATCCATAGTGGTGTATTGATATGGTGAATATGTGGACTCGTGTGCGACACCTCAAAAGAGTTACTTGCAGTCGTAGTTCAGGATAGCCACTGAGTCAAAGCTGGCTTGCTGCTGTTAAACTCCACCACCCCCTTTGTTGATACTGATGCATATGTAGATAGTTCTGATGTAAGTTTTGCTGGGTACATTTGTACTCAGGTTTGCTTAATTTATGTTTTTGCAGAGAGAGTTCAGTCTCACTAGTAGTATCACGTGGACTTCGACGTTTAGCTTGTTACCTCAGCTACGATCTTGTACCCTTGGGAGGGTCTTGTAGATAGTCAGGCTTCTCAACCTTTTTCATTTGTAGTTGTCTATACTCAGACATGTTTATGCTTCCGCTTGTTGCTTGTATGCTCTGTATGTTGGGTCATGAGACCCATGTTTGTAATACTTGGCTCCTCGAAGCCTAATGAATAAATACTTTCAGTTGTAGAGTTTTGTTGTGATGCCATGTTGTATTTGCACATATCGATCATATTGTGTGTATGATTTGAAATGCTTGGTATGTGTGGGATCCAACAACCTAGTTGTTTATCACCGGTAGCTTCTCTTACAGGAAAATGTCTCCTAGTGCTTCCATTGAGCCATGCTAGCTTGCTACTGCTCTAGAACACTTAGGCTGGCCGGCATGTGTCCTTCTTTGTTCATGTGTCTGTCCCTTCGGGGAAATGTCACACGGTGTCTACCGGAGTCCTGTTAGCCTGCTACAGCCGAATTCTTTGGAGTCCTGTTAGCCCAGCTGCTACAGCCCGGATTCACTCGCTGATGACCGACACATTCGTTGCTGGGTCATGTATGCATGTCCCTGTAAGTTAGTGCTAGTTTGGGTATATGACTAGTCATGTCGGCCCGGGTTCTTTGTCATATGGATGCTAGTGACACTATCATATACATGAGCCAAAAGGCGCAAACGGTCCCGGGCTAGGTAAGGTGGCACCCATGGGAATACTGTGCGTGAGGCCTCAAAGTGATATGATGTGTTACTTCTAGATCGGTGTGACTTAGGATCAGGGTCCTGACAGCTTTGGTATGAGAGCTTGATTGCCTGTAGGATTACCAAGCCAAACTGGTCGAAGTCGAGTCTAGAAATGCTTTAGTTATATAAGGGAATTGATTGTGGAAGGGAACGTAAGGCTCTTTTTACTCCTTTACCTTATGCCCTTCTGATCCGGGTCATCCTATCTTTCCTACGGGGTTTAGAAACTAGGCTTTCTCTTCTTTCTATCAGGATCACGTGTTACTAATCCGTAGACTCTTAGGATTGATGGATTCAATTCTCAGTTCAGTTTCTACTACTTCCGTATGTTCATAGTTGGCCTCAGAACCTTGATATTGTGATGTAGAGTGGTCATGCCACTATTTTGCAGGATGTCTCAAATCTTTTTGAGCATTTACAAGCCATTATGTTGTCCGATTCATCGCAGGTTTTGAAATAGTCTGATGCATTTTCAACTCCCTTCTTTCCGTTCCCGATGTTTCTTTGGGCTAGTTTAACCACACTAATCGGTGAGTTGAGGTACTCTGTTGCCTCGACATATATGTTGGAGCTATTATTATGACCCTAGGTGTCTTAGAGGATCACCTAGTAATCTAGCCATGTTTTGTGTTCCCGGTGTGATGATTCCGGCCATCATTCTCGAAAGCATTCCGTGATGCCATTTAGCAGTAGGTATTCTACTCCTGGGTTCTTGACCCGAGATTCACCCTACTTACTTCATGTTGATAGTGTTACTAGTTCCTTTAGGATATCAGTAACCTTTGCGATAGTCCTCGAAGTCTGTGGTATTTCCTTCTTCCAAATACCATGAACTGCTTATGGCAGAAGTTCTTTTGAACCAAAAGATCACAACAAGAGTGCTCTTGATGAGTTCTCCATTCTATATTGTGACTCTGCCAATTCTACCTCTCCGCATGTATTATCCGGAAGAAACCTGTTGAACTTGGTTCGACATACAAATCTATGCATCCACAACTCAGAAAATCATACGTTCCATTGAGTTGTCCCTCTTTAGTTGTTTTCTGACCTTCATCTATCAATTGATATTCAAGAGTATGCATGCATTCGTTCATCGTTGCCTTTACCCTTGCGTTCCGTCAAGCCATTCTATCCCGAAATGACTAGGAGAAACAAACACCAGCACCTCATCCATATCGAGGATTGGGTCAAAGTAGTTGTATTCCACAAATCAAAATGCCAATCCAGCTTTTGTTCGGTTCTATCCTAGAGTATTACCCCCTTTTATGTCAGGATTGTCATGAGAATTGCACCATATCTTATGAATTCTTCATGCAGTGATACTTCTTGCCATCATTGTTCATTCCTCGGTTCTCGTGTTATTGTAACCGGAATGCCGACAAGTGAATCATGATGTGTGAAATCAATACTCCTACCAAATCTGTTGCTTGGTAGTTAATGGACAACATTCCCATTCCTAGCATGTTGGCTATTGAATCATCATCCTAAGATTGATCGTGCTACCTGGTCCATATTTCGGGTGCACACTACGATCAATGAGTTAGGATTGTGCCAATCCCTCGCTTATTTGATCATATCGCCTTGCCCTGAAAAGCAGGGTTATTCCAAGCTTAATAACATATCGGTGGTTCGTGATTTTCTGAATATCCTCTCGGAAGTATCACCAGGTTGTCCCCTGACCGTTATGTTGAGCTTGTGATCAAGTTAGTTTTCTTATAAACCACCCCTTCTCCAAGAATTGGTGTTGGATATCCCTGATGTAGTTGGTTGAGCTAGATAACAACTTGGAGAGTTGGAAGATAAAAGCTTTGCCTAACTTAGTTCATTTCAAGGGGATATCTCTGTGTGTGTGTGTGTGTGTGTGTGTTGAAGAAAGATGATATCTTCATTGATTGGTCCTCGTGATCAGTTGTTGGATCTATTGTCTTGTACAAACTTTGATTTGAGTGTGGGCTATTCCCAAATCAAATCAGAACCAACAAAGTTCATAATGTTTTCTTACCGTGGTTGTTTCCTCAAGCATACACCATTATATATTTTGGGTCTAACCAATGATATCAGCTAGTTCACATAATTGTGGGATTCCATTTATATGGAAACCTAGATGAATTGTTGTTAGGCCCATTGACCACATTTTCATCTTTTCCATGATTCATGTTGAACATCTAAGTTAGTGTTGGAAACTTTTGAAAGCATTTTCTTCGTCCTAGCTCATGAAGTTTATGTTTGGATGAAAGAAGTGACTTCCTCTAATTCACGTGCATTTGATGCAAGTTGCCGCCGTGAATTCGAGAAAGCATGTTTTTGCCTCCTCTGGAATCATCCCAATTCAGTCATGCAGGTGCGAAGTATACTATGGTTTGAGAGATTAGATACCTCCATTCTATATGTGTTCCTAGCACACCAAGCCACTGATTGATTTGTTCAAAGAAAAGAAGTTCAAGTGCTAATCCTGAAGGGCCCAGACGCACATGCACAAGACTTCGTTATCTTCAATGATGGTTCCCAACCAGAACTCGGTAGTGTTTTATTGTAAGACTACTATGTGGTCATGCTTGTTTGGACAATGTGTTCACATATATGTAGCAGAACCAACTCATGTTTTGGAGCTTGCTATCGTAGTTCATTTCCCGAGAATGTCACAACGTCATCTTGTCAGTTTGCGTTGCAACCTTTCCTTTTCAGACATGCCGTCTGAAATATCCTGCTACCAACCAGATCTGAATCTTAGCCAGATATGATGGTTGGGACATTCCCAAGAATTATAATATTGGTCTCCTGAACCATTAAGTGGATGTCATGGCCAACACACTTATCCGGGCGATCTCTTATTGTAGTATCTTGAGTCAACAATTTGGTCATTCTTCCTTAAGGAGTTGGTATGACTTAGTCCATAAGTTGTTCCTTATGGGTTCTTTGAGCTCCTGAAGTCAGACCTTTACTTGATGTTCCAGATACCAAATGGTATTGGGTTAAGCTGGTACATCAAGGAGAACATTAGAAGCGGAGTGCTAAATGTCTCTCGGTCGACCATTCATATTTCGTTTCCTTGGCATCGCTAAGGTGAAATCCGAGAAAGTGTTTCCTTCCTTTGCATCTGCACCGTCCATCACTATTCATCATGGTAGTATGATGTGTTGCCAGGATCCTCGGCATAGATGTTGGTAAGACCCTGATGAATATGGAAATGCTCAAGTTCTTGAGAGCATGCTCAGACACTAGGTTATATCCTCGGTATCAATTGGAATGTGCCTTCCGTTTGCCAAGTTGTCTTATAACTCTAGTTTCCTTTCCAAACTAAGTATGCCATTCTTTCAAATTCCTTCAAACGATCAACTGTGAATTGCCTCAGGCTGGTATGAAGAGTTCCAAAGATCTATGCATCAAAAGTAATTCTTTTTGCCACTTAAGGGAATAATTCTACGAGTCACCTTCCCTAAGGTGTCACGTTATGGAATCATGGCAATTATCTCCTTGCTACTTTGAAACCATGCACCATCTTACTCAAGCGTGGAATCGTTGCCTACAAACTTGAACCTTCGTCATCTACTTTTCCATCACCCCTGATGTGTGTTATGTGTCTCTTCCCAAGAGATGTTATTATGTATCATTCCATGAATTGATCGTGAGTTGCTCGATGTTCGAGAAGATCGAATCCTGTAGAGTTTATTTCTGTCGTCGTGTTGGATGAAGATCTCGAAAGCAAAGATGTCAAGATCAAGATGATGATTGAATCAACATTCTTATGAAGTGCAAGTTGGATCGTGAAGATCGTGTTAGCATTGTATCCCCTTTTGTCTTCTTACCTCACATCTTGAATCCCGGGATGAGATTATTGTTTAGTGGGGGTGAGTTGTCACAGCACTAGAATTTGATTGCAACTAGTTGCACAAGCATCCATGCATCATGTCTAAAGTTCTTTGAAAGTTGAAATGGGGATTTGTTGAAACCCTAGCACCAAATGAATTCAACTAGGTTCAATAAATATATTTTCAATGAATCCAAATGCCCTTTAGAAAAGTTCATGATTTTTGATAAAGGTGAAAACCTCTGCCAAAAATGATGCACATATTTCTAGGCCATTCTAGATTTTTGAACTAAATCTTATTGTATTTGACTTTGGGCATTTAAATACTATAAATAATTTAAATGTTCAAACAATGTTGTAACTATTTTTGGGCCACTGAAATAATCTAGAAAGTGTCCATGAATATTTTCAGGATTTTAGGAAATGCCTTGGTATTTTTCCTAAGCTCAAAACTACAACAGAAAACTAGAAAACAGAAACAAAAGTAGAAAGACAGAGAGAGAAAGAAACCCACCCGGGCCTTTTTACCTTGAAAGCCTGATGGCCCATCCCACTTACCTCCTCGCTCGTCATCTTCCTCCTGCTGGTAGGCAGGAGCAAACACGCGCGCACACCCGCGGAGCCCTCCACCTCCTGCTTCACGCTGGAGGCCACTCCTTCGTCCTAATCCACGTTAGGAGACGCCCGAGGCCCCCCTCTCATGTTCCCCTTACTGACTACTTTCTCCCTCGCCCTCTAGCCCCTCCTCTGAGCGTCACCGAGAGCTTCCGGCCGCCGCCATGCCTCGCCTGCGTGGCCACCAACGACGAAACAACGCGCCACCGTGCTTCCGAGATCGTACGTATCATGATGCACCTCCTCATCACACCAAGAAAGTCCGGAGGCCCTCCAGCGTCTCCATTGTCATCTTCCTCGCCACCTCGGCTACCGGACGCCGTCGTCGAATTCGCCTGCCACAGAGCGTCCCCGACCTCTTCTTCTCCCTCATTCGAACCTATGTGAGCTTACGACCATTTTCCCTCTACCCCCTGCTTGCTCCCTTTCCATAGTCGCTGCCCCACAAGCACCGAGCGCCGCCCTCCGCCATGGCCAATGCTCTGCTTGATGTCGAGCTCGTCCCACCTTGCACCGCTGCCCATCGTGCTCCAGGTGTTTCACTGATGATGCCCCCGTTCCCTTGGATTGCTAGCAACTCACAACCCCGTGCCCGAGCACCACCGCGACACGGCCGCCGCTTCGCTCGTCGCTGCCGTTGCTAGATCCCACGCCGGCGGCTCCAACGACCACCACTAGATGGGCCACACTGTGGGCGTCCCAGCGAACCCACCCGCACAACCAGCCATGGCCGGAAACGGCCAGCCGTCGATCGCCTCCGTGCACTGCTTAGCATCGGCGATTAGTCGCCGGTTAACCCATCATTAGCTACGTAACCATCTTGGTAGCCACCCTTGACCCACTGACAGCAGGGCCCCACACGTTTTATTAATCGGCTAACGAAATTGGTTAGAGTTAATCAGATTCCAGTGGTCCTACGTGTCAGCATTGACCTTGCTGATGTGGCGTTTGATTGGGCCCACCTGTCTATGACTGGAGCCAGCACGGTGAGACTGACCTATGGGACCCACTGGTCAAGTTTGACCTGAATTGTCCCTGTTGACCAGCTGACATCACCGTGACGCAATGATGACATCATAAACCTTTTTTGGATTTTAAATAAATCTAAATGATTTATTTATTTTCAGAAAATGTCCTAAACTTCTAAAAATCATAGAAAATAAACCATAACTCCAAATGAAATAATTTATATATGAAAAATTATCAGAAAAATCCAATCCATTGGTACTGGTTTCATGCATGTTAGAACAACTTTTGGCTACTGTTTAGGACAAATCAAATGAATGTCATTAAATAACCATATGTGGAGTTTGAATTTGAACCTTGGGTTCAAACCAACTACACTTAAT
This sequence comes from Triticum dicoccoides, assembly GCF_002162155.2. NCBI lineage: Eukaryota > Viridiplantae > Streptophyta > Magnoliopsida > Poales > Poaceae > Triticum > Triticum dicoccoides. The sequence continues at coordinate 195,881,111 of NC_041388.1, forward strand.
TGTGTTGCTAGTTGCATTAGGCCAAATTACATCATATTGCCATGTCATAATCATGCATCACAATTGTTGCATTGCATTGATTGTGTTCTTCCTTGTTTGTCGGTATTTGTCCCCTCTCAGTAGAAGTTGTTCCGACGATGTGATCGATGACACCGATGAAGAGCTATACTATCTTCAGAAGTGCCAGGCAAGCAAAACCCCCTTGTTCATTCCGATACAATCCCACTCTCTCGCTTCTACTCTCTTTTACTGCATTAGGACAACAACGATTCAACTGTTACATGCTGCGGTAGTTGAACCCCTTTCCTCTGCATGACCTGTCATTGCCATAGTAAATAGATGAAATCCACTAGCATGAATAGGAGTTGTTTGAGCCCTGATGTGCCTACTCATTCATGATTGTTGTCATGCATGCTACTGCTTAGAGTTGAGTCGGGTGTGATTCATCGAGGATGAATCGGAATGTGGTGAACATGTCCTACTATTGAGAGCTAAGTGTGTGAACACGATTTGGTAAAGGTAGCGGTGGGAGGCCATGTATGGTGGGTTGTCTCATTGAAACCGTCCTCAGGAACTGAGTTCTGTGTTTGTGATCCATGAACAGTTACTACCACGCATTGGAATGCTTAAGTGCCCCTCTCGACTTATTAATCAACCCGATCTCTGTCCAGGAGTTGCGACTAGTTTCTGGTGTTTGTAGGTTGTGTTAGTAGTCTACCAAGTGGCACCCGGTACATGTGGGCTTGGGACAGACTAGGCACCATGGCACGGTGTACCAAGCGTAGATCCAACCGTCGAGGTGGGCTTGGGAACCCTGCACACATCGTTTGGGGCCGTGAGCGACACCCGGCCGGATCTCCGTCAGGACCCCGATCCTAAGTCACACTGATCTAGCATGTAACACATCATATCATTTTGCAGCCTCACGCACGGTATTCCCGCGGGTACCACCTTACCTGGCCCGGGACCGTTTGCGCCTTTTGGCTCATGTATATGATAGTGTCGCTAGCATCCATATGACAGAGAACCCGGACCGACATGACTAGTCGTGAACCCAAAGTGGCGCTAACTTACGGGGACAGGCATACATGAACCATCATCGAACGTGTCGGTCATCAGCGTGTGAATCAGGGCTGTAGCAACTGGGCTAACAGGACTCCGGGAACCCGGACTATAGCAGGCTAGCAGGACTCCGGAAGTCACCACATGACATTTCCTCGAAGGGACAGACACAGGAATGAAATGGATCACATGCCGGCCAGTCTAAGTGTTCCGGAGCAGTAGTAACTGGGCTAGCAGGACTCCGGTGAACCGGGCTATAGCATACTACCATGGCTCAGTGGAAGCACTAGACTACATTTCCCCATAAGAGAGGCTACCAAGCATGGACAACTAGGTTGTCGGATCCCAAACATACCAAGCATTTCGATCATACACACAATATGCTCGATATGTGTAAAAACAACTTGGCATCACAATAAAACTCTATGACTCAAAAGTATTTATTCATTAGGCTTAGAGGAGCCAAGTATTACAAACATGGGTCTCATGACCCAACATACAAGTCATACAAGCAACAAGCACAAGCGGAAGTGGAAGCTTAACTTGTTTGAGTACAGACAACTACAAATGAAAAGGGCTGAGAAGCCTGACTATCTACAAGACCCTGCCGATGGCATAAGATCGTAGCTGAGGTATCAAGCTAAACATTGAAGTCCACGCAGAACTACTAGCGAGACTGAAGTCTCTCCGCAAAACATAAATTAAGCAAACATGAGTACAAATGTACCCAACAAGACATACATCAGAACTAGCTACATATGCATCAGTATCAACAAAGGGATGGTGGGGTTTAACTGCAGCAAGCCAGCTTTGACTCAGTGGCTATCCTGAACTACGACTACAAGTAACTCTTTTGAGGTGGCGCACACGAGTCCACATATTCACCAGATCAATACACCACTATGGACCCGCTCCCGTATCCCTGCAAGAAGGCCATCCATAGCACTCACGCTTATCTTGCGAGTTTTAGAGTATCCACTTTCACTTGTCTATGAACTGTACAGGCAACCCAAAAGTCCTTTACCGCGGATGCGGCTATTCGAATTGATCATGTTAACCCTGCAGGGGTGTACTTCTACACACATGCTCTCACCACTTACCACCATGTACACGTCGTGTATCTCAGCAACCTTCAAGTGGAAGCCTGACGAGGGAGTCGGCCACGACCTGACTAACCACACAAGTCTTTTGGTCTAGGTTTATCGCATGTCCGGGTTCCATCCGCAAGGAGATCCGGCCGGGCTTTCGCTCACGGACCCAAACAATGGGAGCAGGGTTCCCGAGGCACCAAACGGGCATCCCGGTACATCGTGCCTCGTGTCTCTACCGCATCATAGCCCACCCCTAGAGTCAGCGCTACGCACGGCCCCCAACACATATCCTACAAACACCAGAAACTAGTTGCAACTCCTGGACAGAGATCGAGGCGATTAATAAGCCGAGAGGGGTCGAGTTACCGGAACCCAATGTGTGGTAGTAACTGTTCATGGATCACAAACACAGAACTCGGTTCCTGAGGACGGCTACAATGAGACAACCCACCATGTACTCCTACATGGCCTCTCACCGCTACCTTTAGCAAATCATGTTCACACACTTAGCTCTCAACAGTAGGACATGTTCACCACATTCCAATTCATCCCTGATGAATCAGACCTAACTCAACTCTAAGCAGTAGCAGGCATGACAAACAGGCATGAATGAGTAGGCACATCAGGGCTCAAACAACTCCTACTCATGCTAGTGGGTTTCATCTATTTACTATGGCAATGACAGGTCATGCAGAGGAAAGGGGTTCAACTACCGCAGCATGTAACGGTTGAATCATTGTTGTCCTAATGCAGTAAAAGAGAGCAGAAGCGAGAGAGTGGGATTGTATCGGAATGAACAAGGGGGTTTTGCTTGCCTGGCACTTCTGAAGATAGTATAGCTCTTCATCGGTGTCACCGAACTCATCGTCAGAACCACATCTACTAAGAGGGGACAAATACCGGCAAACAAGAAATAACACAATCAATGCAATGCAACAATATGATGCATTAATGTGACATGGCAATATTCTGTTGATTGAGCTAATGCAACTAGCAACCATATTAAATGAAGTTAGTTTGAACCCTAGGTTCAAATTCAAACTCCATATGTTAATATTCAAATGACATTCACTTAGTTTTTCCTAAACAGTGATATTAACTTGCTCAAACATGCATGAATATGGCATAAAGAGATTCTTCATATTTTTCTGATCATTTTTCATATATAATTTATTTCATTTTGAGCTACGGTTGAATTTCTGTGATTTTTTGAAGTTTTGAACATTTTCTGAAATAAATAAATCATTTCTGATTTATTTAAATTCCCAGAAAACCTTTACTGCATCAGCATTGCGTCACCGTGACGCCAGTGGTCAACAGAGGCGGTCCAGGTCAAACCTGACAAGTGGGGCCCACTAGTCAGTGACTCAGGGTTGTTTAGTTTCACAGACAGGTGGGCCCAGTCAATGCTGACTAGGTCAAAGTCAAAGCCAGCAGTGGGGCCACACGGTTATCACTAATCTAAACAGAAAAGTTGTATAACCTAAATAGGTGCATGGGCCCATGTGATAGTGGCTCAAGTGGGTGATTAACAGGGGGTTTAGGCCCTAATGGCCGGGTTAGGTCGGCGGTTAGTTGCCGGCGTAAGCAGAGGCAACGGCGTTCACCGTTCCAGCCATTTCCGGCGATGGTAGGTGTAGGATCGAAAGTATGTCTAGAGGGGGGTGATTAGACTACTTGACCAAATAAAAACTTAACCTTTTCCCAATTTTAGTTCTTGGCAGATTTTAGCTATTTTAGGACAAGTCAAGCAATCATCACACAATTCAAGCAAGCATGCAAAGAGTTTATGGGCAGCGGAAAGTAAAGCATGCAACTTGCGAGAATGTAAAGGGAAGGGTTTGGAGAATTCAAACGCTATTGAAGACACGGATGTTTTTCCCGTGGTTCGGATAGGTGGTGCTATCCTACATACACGTTGATGGAGACTTCAACCCATGAAGGGTAACGGTTGCGCGAGTCCACACAGGGCTCCACCCAAGGGCAACGGTTGCGCGAGTCCACGAAGGGCTCCACCCACGAAGGGTCCACGAAGAAGCAACCACCCACAAAGGGTCCACGAAGAAGCAACCTTGTCTATCCCACCATGGCCATCGCCCACGAAGGACTTGCCTCACTAGCGGTAGATCTTCACGAAGTAGGCGATCTCCTTGCCCTTACAAACTCCTTGGTTCAACTCCACAATCTTGTCGGAGGCTCCCAAGTGACACCTAGCCAATCTAGGAGACACCACTCTCCAAGAAGTAACAAATGGTGTGTAGGTAATGAACTCCTTGCTCTTGTGCTTCAAATGATAGTCTCCCCAACACTCAACTCTCTCTCATAGGATTTTGATTTGGTGGAAAGAAGATTTGAGTGGAAAGCAACTTGGGAAGGCTAGAGATCAAGATTCATATGGTAGGAATGGGATGTCTTGATCTCAACACATGAGTAGGTGGTTCTCTCTCAGAACATATGAGTTGGAATGGTGTGTGTGTTCTGATGGCTCTCTCACTTGATGAGAAAGAGGTGGAGGGGTATATATAGCCTCCACACAAAATCCAACCGTTACACAGTTTTCCAATCTCGGTGGGACCGAATCAATAAACTCGGTCGGACCGAAAATGTAAACCTAGTGACCATTAGGAATTTCGGCGGGACTGACATGCAACTCGGTAGGACCGATTCGGTTAGGGTTTGGGCATAACGTAATCTTGGTGAGACCGATTACACAAACTCAGTGGGACCGAATTTGGTAATTAGCTAACCAAAGAGTTGGTCAGGCAAACTCGGTGGGACCGATTTGCTCTTTCGGTGAGACCGAGTGGAACTCGGTGAGACCGAAAAGTTACAAAGGGGAAACACTGAGTTTACATTGCAATCTCGGTGGGACCGATTGCATATCTTGGTGGGACCGAGAATATTGCAATAGGTAACAGAGAGTTTGCAATCCCATATCGGTGAGACCGAGATCCTTATCGGTAGAACCGAATTGCTAGGGTTTGGCAGTGGCTAATTACAAGTGAAACTCGGTGGCGCCGGATAGGAAGAATCGGTAGGACCGAGTTTGACTTAGAGTTTAGGTCATATGTGGAAGTGGGAAAGTAGTTGAAGGTTTTTGGAGCATATCACTAAGCACACGAAGCAAGAGGCTCATTAAGCAACACCTCATCCCTCCTTAATAGTATTGGCTTTTCCTATGGACTCAATGTGATCTTGGATCACTAAAATATAAAATGAAGAGTCTTGAGCTTTTGAGCTTGAGCCAATCCATTGTCCTTAGCATTTGAGGGTTCCACTTTCACATCCATGCCATGCCAATCATTGAGCTTTCCTGAAATAATTATCTTGGAATAGTATTAGCTCAATGAGCTATATGTTGTTATGAATTACCAAAACCACCTAGGGATAGTTGCACTTTCAATCTCCCCCTTTTTGGTAATTGATGACAACATATAGATCAAAGCTTCGACAAAAGATAATAAGCATGAAATATATCGTCGCTTTGAGAAGTATATGATAAGTAAGAGCTCCCCCTAAATTTGTGCATATTTAAAATTTGCTTTGGACTGCAAATGCACAAAGAGTTAGAGTCATGGGTTACTCTTCCATGTCACATACATCTTGGTGGAGCGCTCAAAATGATAAGAATGAAATACATGCACTCATCACCAAGAATAGTGAATGATCACACAAGATAGATAGGATAATAGCATTAAGCAAGCATTAAGTGTAGCTTATGATCAAACACATGATCATCAATGTCTCACAAGCATAAGGACATAGTTTCTCACACACAAGAAAACAAGGTTCGGAAAAAAAACACCAAATAAAGCAAGAGAGAAAAGCACACTCTCTCTCTCGAAGCCTATGATCTATACATCTTCTCCCCCTTTGGCAACAAGTTACCAAAAAGTTCCTAGAAAATGCATAGCACTAGATCGACGCTCAGGCTTGATCTTCTGGTGGTGGTGGAGTCCGGATCACTCCAAGGACGAAGGCTTCAGTAGATGTTGAAGTAGTCGCTAGAGTTGGAGCTGAAGTAGATGCTGGAGCTGAGGCTGTAGCTGGTGCTGAAGTGGTGGCTCTGGTGTCAGCGACTGGCACGGCAGATGACCTCGGGCCTCGTGGCACTCTAGAAAAAGCATGAGTCGTGGTCCTGCCTCTCCTCTCATTCATGTCCTCCTGGAGCTGCTCCACGGCAGACTGAACTTCCGTTACCTTGACGTCCAAGTCATAGAACTTCTGTTCCATGATCCTCTCTAGGCTCTGCTGATTCTTAGTGAGGGTGGCAAGACTTTGCTCAATTCTCAGCGTGGATGCAATCAAGTAACCAAGCTGCTCTTGTTTGGTCTTCAAGAAGTACTCAGATGCCTCCTCTTGAGTGGGCATCTTGGCAGCTTTCTCCTTCCTCGCCTTCTCCTTCTTTGCAAATGCTTGAGTAGATGATGGTTCATTCTCAGTCATAACAACTTCATTGTCCCCGAAATCTGGACGGATGGGCAGGTGTTCCTTATCCAACAAATATACGCACGTGCCCATCTTGGAGTTGATGAGCTCCTGAATCTGAGGGGCATATCCACAGCTCCTCTTCTGATCTGCCGCAGTCCTTTTGATCGTTTCCACTATGAGGCTCATAACTTTGAATTTTTGAGGCACGTCAAAAACATGAAGCAAATTGATCACGTGACCTCTGATCATCTTGTGATCTCCGGACTTGGGCAGAAGGGTGTGCCTAAGGATCCAGTTGATCGTAGGCAATCCTGAGAGCAGATAATGCACTGAGCCAAACTTGAACGTGTCAAGTGCTTCATTCGGAATCTCCTTGTACATGTTGGACATGGAGTTGTGGTCCATCTTTTTCTTGGCATAAATTTCCAAGTCATCTGCTTGCTCCTCTGGGGCATTGATTAGCTTCGCCCATTCCTCAACAGTAGAGTTTTACCTTGTACCTTCTGACATCCATGTGATCCTGCCATCCGGATAAAAGTGTGCTGCGGAGTAGAATTGCATGATCAGTTCCTCGTTCCACTTTGTGAGCTTCTGCCCAACAAAGTCCTCTACTCCACACGCCTTGAAGCTGTCCTGAACTCCTGGGTAGTACTCTTCATTGTCCTTGATATAGGTCCAGTCGACCCATCTCATGTCACATACGATTGGCTTCTTGTCAAGTAGCACTGTCTCATAGAAATCTTGCTGCTCCTTGGTATGAAATCTGTAGTCCACTGCAGTCCTTCTCCTAGAGGCATATGGATCTGCTTCTCTCCACTTCCTGAGCCCTGAGTCTCTCCTGAGCTTCATATCCTCAGCCACAGGATGAGCATCGTTGTGGTCTGGGATCTTGGGCTTGAGCTTCCGAAGGACATTCTCTTCCTCATCCTCAGCAACAGTCTCAGGCACTGGGGCCTTGTTCTTCTCAGCTGCAGGAATGCTCCGTGTGTTCCTCTTTGGTGCACTCTTAGGCTTAGATGCAGCCTTAGGTGCTTCCTTGGGCTTGGATGCAGCTCCCCTGACCTTATGGCATCTCCCATAAGTTTGGCTGCCTTGGGCGCTGGTGCAGCTGCCTCTTCTTCCTCCTCCTCTTCTACCATGATGGAGGCTTTCCCAAGCACTTTGGCTACAGTCTTCTTCACTCTTTCTTTCCTCTTCTTGCCCTCAGCTGCAACGGGCTCAATGGGAGCAGGCTTCTCAGTTGAGGCTCTAGCCTTTGACATGGGTTGCCTGCCTGCTGGCCTCTTGATTTTCAGGCCTGGCTTTGAGCCTTGAGCTGGCTCAACTCTCTTGGAGGTGGCCTCTTCCTCTGCCACATAGTCCTCATCTTCAGAATCTGAGGTTTTCTTCCTCCTTTGTCTCGTGGCAGCTTTTGGCAAATTGCTAGGAGTGCTCTTGCTGCCTTCATCAGATGAACTGGAGGGACTAGTGCCCTCACTCATCACCACTTGCTGCTCTGACAGATTCTGGCTATCACTCTGGTCTGACATGCTGCAAACTGACCGCTAACCCTGTGAATAGATTATAGAAGAGATAGAGTGGATGAGCATCACAAAATGCAGAGATTTTTGCAAAAAGAATGATCCAAAAACTTAGTTTTAGTTTCCCACTGAAATCATCTCGGATCTACCGATTTTCAAACTCGGTGATACCGAAGAAGTTTTGCAACCTAAACTAGTGAACTCGGTCAGATCGAGTCACAGTTCGGTGGCACCGAGACTGCTAGGGTTTCACTGAGTTCCAAAATCGGTCACACCGATAGTAATTCTCGGTCAGACCGAGTTTTACTTGTGCAATGGCATAAGCCAAATCGGTGGGACCGAGTTTTTCAACTCGGTGGGTCCGAGATGGTTTCGGCGGAAACCTAAACCTAGAATTTTCGAATCAAACCTAATCTATGAGCGTTTTGACTGGATAGAAGTTTATCAAACGTGGCCAGAAACAATGTGATCACAATGTGCTAGGAATCAGATTGAGGAATAGCACAAAGATCAAGTCCATACCCTAGTTCGGCGGGGACTTGCTACGGCGGCAACGGCTGGACAGAAATCCTGTTGACGGCGACGGAGACCAGCGACTGGAGGCTGCTGGCGGCGAGAAGACAATCCGGAGACCTCAGGGGCAGAGCAGGCTATCGTGCGGCGAGGGGTTCGGAGAAATTTCCAAATTTTGCCCGTGACTATATATAGCCCGACCCTGTCGGTGTGACCGAGTGGAACAACTCGGTGGCACCGAGATCCATAACTGCGTGCAGTTACTGAAACTCGGTGTGACCGAAAAGTTCAAATCGGTTGCACCGAGATCGAAAACCTAGATCAACTTAATGATGTCGGTAGGACCGAAAGTGGAGTATCGGTCAGACCGAGAATCATAAAGAGGTTTTGGAAGTTTAAGTCTATGACGAATCGGGGACTCCGAGCGCTCCTCACACAGAGTGGTTCGAATCTGACTTGATCAAGTTTTGTGATGCAGCATGAATAGAGTTTGAGACGAGAAAAGCATAGATAGCTAGAGGAGGTTCTTAGGCATTCTTGTCCATCCACTTGGCAAAAGAAGATAAAGCCGAACAATCAAAGCAACAAGTGGATGTCCTCGAATGAGTAAAATATGCAATCAGCATGCTCACACAATAAGATAGCAAATGAAATTTGTGGCAAAGCATGCACAACCAATTCTAGCATCTATCAAGCAATTTGCGATGACTAGGTCATCTATATATGAGTATATTGACTTAGGAGTCAAGTGAGAACACTTGATCGTAGGTCATACCCATCGTTTAAGCTCAAGTGGGGTTACCACTTTTACATAAAGCATTGTTTTGTTCACATTTTTAGAGTTGCTTTAGCTCAGTCTTAGAGTAAAGCTCCCCCTAGATGTGATATCCCCCCTAAGAGGGATGAACTAACCTTGGGTTTTGTCGATGATGACTTCATGTAGACATTGAAGATGTGGATGCTCAATGTTGATGTAGATCTCTTGGAGCTATCCATTTGAGTGAATTGCACTTTCAATACCTACATGGGTTAGTCCCACAAGGAACAAACAAGGATATCCATAGACATAGAGTGATGCACACAAAAGATGATGTCCATGAACACTTTTAGGTTACCTTGTCCCTTGTCTTACCAACAAGAGGGTTTGTGACTCCTTGAACTAGTGCAAGATGTGGAAGTTGATTGCACTTGTTCTTGCCAAAATGATAAGAGTGAAGTATGTTGGCGGAGTCACCCTCAAGAACTCTCTAGTTCTTCTTCTTTTGGATCCACATCATCTTGATGGGAATCCTTGGAGTTGTAGTCGTACTTGTTGAAGTGGAACTTGAGGTAGTCTTGGGAATCCACTTGACTAAGGTCTTAGGAGCTTCTTCAAATGCATCAATTTCCTCTTGAAGCTTGTCCTTGCCTTTTTGCTCGTAGTCTCGTGGTGGAAGATCATCTTGAGCTTGTGTCCCCTCGAAAAACTTCTCTTGTTGAGGGACAAACTTTGTCTTGGGGTATTGATCTTCTTCCCATTCAACTCCATTGGCATTGAACTTTCGTTCAAAACCAATACCTTGATTCTTCCGGTGCATTCCTTGCTTGCGCACAATTTCCTTGAATTGCTTACTCCCGGCAAGGCTTTTCTACACTCCTTTCTCTATAATTCCCTTCAATAAGCTATTTTCTTGCTCAAGTGTAACTTGGCTAAGAGAATCATTAGTGGAATCAAGAGAACTACTAGAAGCAACAATATTGGATTTAGCATGATCATTGTTACTACTAGCGGAAGAATCTTTCTTGTTAGATTTGACTTGAGGCATGTAAGTTGATAAGAGTAAACGCTTGGCAATGTAAGAAGAACTTTTCTTGCGGAGATCATCATTGATTGCCTTTAAGAACTCATGCTCTTGCTCAAGATTGAGCTTTTCAAAGCGTAGCTTCTCATGAGCTCTCAAAAGTTCTCGATGATCTTCGAAGATAGTGTCATGAGCTAACTTAAGAGTTTTTAGTTATTTAGTTAGAGCCTCAATCTTCTCCTTATCATTGTCATTCATTTTATCTTGATTAGCATGATTAATTGGTCTTTCATCATAGTATTCATCACTAGAGTTGTCACCAAGCAAATCATCACCTAACAAGTCATCTTCATCATTATTGAAATCAACATACTCGGGGTGTGTTACCTTAGGACCTTTGGCCATGAAGCATCTTCCAATTCCTTCATTTGGTGAGTCAAATATGTCATAGGAGTTGGTTGACACAAGTGCTAGACCGGCAACACCTTCATCTTGAGTATCTTCGGAGTCGGAGTGATAACTTCTCTTGGAGTGGCTGTCGGAGTCGGAGCCGGATACCCATTCACCAACATGAGCTTGATGTCTTCGTCTTGTGTAGCTCCTTGATGATTTTCCCTTCCTTTCCGAATCCTTGCTTCTCCGTGAGTATCTTCGTTCATAACGATCATCTCTACTCCTTCTCTCTCTTGGTGGTGATCCTTTGCTTCTTCTTTTTGGAGAATCTTCTCTTCTCTTGTAGGGAGCCGTACACTCGTTGGAATAGTGTCCGGGTCTTCCACAATTGTAACAGTTTCTCTCTCGACTAGAAGATCTTTTGTCATTGTAGGACCTTGACTTGGAGCTTCTATTCTTGTAGAACCTGTTGAAGTTCTTCACCATTAAGCTCAATTATTCATTGAAGTCTTGTTTCTCACTTGATGATGTAGGGGCTTCACATGAGGCTTTATAGGCACCACTTGACTTGTTGTGAAGTTCCTCTTTATCCTTAAGTGACATCTCATGAGCAACAATTCTTCCAATCACTTCCGTTGGCTTGAGATCTTTGTAATTGGGCATCATTTGGATCAATGTGCACACGGTATCATATTTTCCATCCAAGGCTCTTAGGATCTTCTTGATGATGAATCTATCGGTCATCTCTTCACTTCCTAAGCCGGCAATCTCATTTGTGATGAGAGCAAGCCTAGAGTACATTTCAGCGACACCTTCACCATCCTTCATCTTGAACTTGTCAAGTTGGCTTTGAAGCACATCCAACTTGGATTCCTTGACGGAGTCGGTACCTTCGTGCATATCAATCAAAGTGTCCCAAATTTCCTTTGCATTCTCAAGGCGGCTGATTTTGTTGAATTCTTCGGGGCATAATCCGTTGAAGAGAATATCACAAGCTTGAGCATTGTATTGCAACATCTTCAACTCATCCGCGGTAGCTTCACGGTTTGGTTCTCTCCCATCAAAGAAGTCACCTTGCAAACCAACACACACAATAGCCCAAACAGCGGGGTTATGTACAAGAATATGCATTTTCATCTTATGCTTCCAACTAGCAAAATTAGTACCATCAAAGTAAGGACCTCTACGGTGATAATTTCCCTCACTAGACGCCATACTCTCCTAGGTTGTGAAACCAAGGCTATGACCACCAAAAGCTATGGAGATCAAGCAAATGGAGACCAAAGCTCTGATACCACTTGTAGGATCGAAAGTATGTCTAGAGGGGGGTGATTAGACTACTTGACCAAATAAAAACTTAACCTTTTCCCAATTTTAGTTCTTGGCAGATTTCAGCTAAGCAATCATCACACAATTCAAGCAAGCATGCAAAGAGTTTATGGGCAGCGGAAAGTAAAGCATGCAACTTGCGAGAATGTAAAGGGAAGGGTTTGGAGAATTCAAACGCTATTGAAGACACGGATGTTTTTCCCGTGGTTCGGATAGGTGGTGCTATCCTACATCCATGTTGATGGAGACTTCAACCCACGAAGGGTAACGGTTGCGCGAGTCCACATAGGGCTCCACCCAAGGGCAACGGTTGCGCGAGTCCACGAAGGGCTCCACCCACGAAGGGTCCACGAAGAAGCAACCACCCACAAAGGGTCCACGAAGAAGCAACCTTGTCTATCCCACCATGGCCATCGCCCACGAAAGACTTGCCTCACTAGCGCTAGATCTTCATGAAGTAGGCGATCTCCTTGCCCTTACAAACTCCATGGTTCAACTCCACAATCTTGTCGGAGGCTCCCAAGTGACACCTAGCCAATCTAGGAGACACCACTCTCCAAGAAGTAACAAATGGTGTGTAGGTAATGAACTCCTTGCTCTTGTGCTTCAAATGATAGTCTCCCCAACACTCAACTCTCTCTCATAGGATTTGGATTTGGTGGAAAGAAGATTTGAGTGGAAAGCAACTTGGGAAGGCTAGAGATCAAGATTCATATGGTAGGAATGGGATGTCTTGATCTCAACACATGAGTAGGTGGTTCTCTCTCAGAACATATGAGTTGGAATGGTGTGTGTGTTCTGATGGCTCTCTCACTTGATGAGAAAGAGGTGGAGGGGTATATATAGCCTCCACACAAAATCCAACCGTTACACAGTTTTCCAATCTCGGTGGGACCGAATCAATAAACTCGGTCGGACCGAAAATGTAAACCTAGTGACCATTAGGAATTTCGGTGGGACTGACATGCAACTCGATAGGACCGATTCGGTTAGGGTTTGGGCATAACGTAATCTCGGTGAGACCGATTACACAAACTCGGTGGGACCGAATTTGGTAATTAGCTAACCAGAGAGTTGGTCAGGCAAACTCGGTGGGACCGATTTGCTCTTTCGGTGAGACCGAGTGGAACTCGGTGAGACCGAAAAGTTACAAAGGGGAAACACTGAGTTTACATTGCAATCTCGGTGGGACCGATTGCATATCTTGGTGGGACCGAGAATATTGCAATAGGTAACAGAGAGTTTGCAATCCCATATCGGTGAGACCAAGATCCTTATCGGTAGAACCGAATTGCTAGGGTTTGGCAGTGGCTAATGACAAGTGAAACTCGGTGGCGCCGGATAGGAAGAATCGGTAGGACCGAGTTTGACTTAGAGTTCAGGTCATATGTGGAAGTGGGAAAGTAGTTGAGGGTTTTTGGAGCATATCACTAAGCACACGAAGCAAGAGGCTCATTAAGCAACACCCCATCCCTCCTTAATAGTATTGGCTTTTCCTATGGACTCAATGTGATCTTGGATCACTAAAATATAAAATGAAGAGTCTTGAGCTTTTGAGCTTGAGCCAATCCATTGTCCTTAGCATTTGAGGGTTCCACTTTCACATCCATGCCATGCCAATCATTGAGCTTTCCTGAAATAATTATCTTGGAATAGTATTAGCTCAATGAGCTATATGTTGTTATGAATTACCAAAACCACCTAGGGATAGTTGCACTTTCAGTAGGTCGCGTGGATGGGTGCGCTGGAGAGCTTGAGCTCTCGCGCCTCGAATGGTGGCCGCGGGGCTGCGGGAGGTGGTCGCTAGCTACGGCGATAGCGAGCTCTAGTGGCGGTGGCGCTCAGGAGCAGTCGGGTTCGGCACTAGAGAGCACGGGAGGGAGAGGTGCTGGTGGCTAAGGGTTGGCAGAGACGTTTTGAGCACATTGGTGTGCTCGGACACGGGATGCAGTGACCGTGGCCGCAGCTGCGTCATCACCGACGGCAACGGCTCACGGCTCCGGTGGAACTATGGCCTTGGCGGGGAAACGGGCGCAGGAGTAAGGGGGAACGGCGTAGTAGCTCACAGTAGACTTTCAGAGACGCTCAGAGTGCTCGGGGACGACCTCCAGTGCATGAATCGGCGGCGACCTTGGCGAACAGATGCGGCAGTGACGAGCTCGAGGGCGACGTTGTGCTGCTCCGGGCCTTGTTCTTGTCGGTGAGGAGACGCGGCGGAGAATGACGGAGATTCTGGACAGCTCGGTGAGGCGAGGGGATGGCAATGGGCACGTGGGTGCTTGTCGGCGCTCTTGGGCGCTCGGGGTCGGTCGTGGGAGAGAGAGAAAAGGAGGGAGAGGGGCGCGCGGGAGAGGCCGAGGGGATCCAGGGGGTGCGTGGCACGCGTGGAGGCGTCCAGGCCGACGAGGGGGCAGCCAGGCAGGGAGGAGGTGGCCGGCGCGTGGGCGCACGCGAAGACCACACGCTCGTCCTCCTGGCAGGGGAAGAAGACGACAGAGTAGGAGGCGGTGGTGGGCTGGGCCTGTTGGGCCGCACAGGAGCTGGGCCAAAAGTGCCAGGTAAGTTTTCTCTGCTCTGTTTTATTTCTGTTCTGTTTTCCTTTTATTAATTCATTTTTCCACTGTTTTAAACTCCAAACAAATTGAAAACAGTGACAACATTCCTTTGAATATTTTTATATTGCACAATGGGAAAATCCAAATGCACATAAAATATTTCAGATTATTTGGATATATAAACTTTACATATTATGAGTATATCTCCAAATTCAAATATAATATTGATTTAAAATCAGAGCCCAAATAATTCCTTAAAAATGTTCCAAAATTTTGGTTTGATTTATAACTCTTGCCAAAATTGTCAAAAATATTTCTAGGGCATTTTGGATTCACTGATTGCAATTTTTGGGTTCTTACCCTTTTATTAAAATTTAGAGGCTTCAAATTTCCTCATTTCTATTTTCACTAAGATTAAATATGATGACATGATGATCACCAATGCAACTAATTACAAGCATCAATCTGGGGCTGTGACAATCTCCTTGCGGATGGAACCTGAATAGGCGATAAACCTGGACTAGAGACTTGCATGGTTAGTCAGGTCGTGGCAGACTCCCTCGCCAGGCTTCCGCTTGAAGGTTGCCGAGATACACGACGTGTACATGGTGGTAAGTGGTGAGAGCGTGTGTGAAGAAGTACACCCCTGCAGGGTTAACATCATCTATTCGAATAGCCGCGTCCGTGGTAAAGGACTTCTGGGTTGCCTGTATAGTTCATAGACAAGTGAAAGTGGATACTCTAAAATGCGCAAGATAAGCTGAGTGCTATGGATGGTGTTCTCGTAGGGAGACGGGAGCGGATCTATAGTGGTGTATTGATATGGTGAATATGTGGACTCATGTGCGCCACCTCAAAAGAGTTACTTGCAGTCGTAGTTCAGGACAGCCACTGAGTCAAAGCTGGCTTGTTGTTGTTAAACTCCACCACCCCCTTTGTTGATACCGATGCATATGTAGGTAGTTCTGATGTAAGTCTTGTTGGGTACATTTGTGCTCACGTTTGCTTAATTTACGTTTTTGCAGAGAGAGTTCAGTCTCACTAGTAGTATCATGTGGACTTCGACGTTTAGCTTGTTACCTCAGCTACAATCTTGTACCCTTGGGAGGGTCTTTTAGATAGTCAGGCTTCTCAACCTTTTTCATTTGTAGTTGTCTGTACTCAAACATGTTTATGCTTCTGCTTGTTGCTTGTATGCTCTGTATGTTGGGTCATGAGACCCATGTTTGTAATACTTGGCTCCTCAGCCTAATGAATAAATACGTTGAATTGTAGAGTTTTGTTGTGATGCCATGTTGTATTTGCACATATCGAGCATATTGTGTGTATGATTTGAAATGCTTGGTATGTGTGGGATCCAACAACCTAGTTGTTTATCCTTGGTAGCCTCTCTTACCGGGAAATGTCTCCTAGTGCTTCCATTGAGCCATGGTAGCTTGCTACTGCTCGGGAACACTTAGGCTGGCCGGCATGTGTCCTTCTTCGTGCCTATGTCTGTCCCTTCGGGGAAATGTCACGCGGTGTCTACCGGAGTCCTGTTAGCCTTCTACAGCCCGGATTCTCCAGAGTCCTGTTAACCCAGCTGCTACAACCCGGATTCACTCGCTGATAACCCACACGTTCATTGCTGGGTCATGTATGCCTATCCCTGTAAGTTAGTGCCACTTTGGGTTTATGACTAGTCATGTCGGCCCAGGTTCTTTGTCATATGGATGCTAGCGACACTATCATATACGTGAGCCAAAAGGCGCAAACGGTCCCGGGCCAGGTAAGGTGGCACCCGTGGGAATACCGTTCGTGAGCCCGCAAAGTGATATGATGTGTTACATGCTAGATCGGTGTGACTTAGGATCGGGGTCCTGACACCTTCTCAATAATGTCATAAAATTTGTAGTTAAATGAAATATATTCCTTTGTTGTATGGAAAATTTAGCTTTATGCAAATGATAACTGTAGAGCCTCCACCAGCCAAATATGTATGTAGTGATAGTTGTTATTTCGTTCATTGCTCTATAGTGTTATCTTGCCAGCATATTCCATGTGCTGGCCTACACGGATGCAACGTATCATGTTGCAGAATTTTCAGACAAAGAGTAAGGTGCGATAGGTCGTTGTCATGCACTTAGTCTTGCCGTGGAGTTGGATGGACTCATTTATCTTTGATGCTTCCGCAGTTATCTTATTTATATGGCCTTCAGCCATATTATTGTAATTAGTACTCTTTCTGAGACACTCGTTGTAATAAGTGTGTGATTGAACTCTGCAATAAATCCTCGAGTATTGTGTGTCTCAGCAATACCGATCCAGGGATGACACTTAACCATAGAGACTACGGTCCATTGGGATCGGGTCACTACAAGATGGTATCAGAGGACACGCTGACTGTAGGACGCGACTACTAGGAAAAGCCACAGGATACTCTTCTCTACTCATTTCTAACTCTTCTCCATTTCTACTCTATGGATGGTGATACGTCCATTTTGCATCATGCTTTTATATCAATATTTATTGCATTATGGGCTGTTATTACACATTATGTCACAATACTTATGCCTATTCTCTCTTATTTTACAAGGTTTACAAGAAGAGGGGGAATGCCGGCAACTGGAATTCTGGGATGGAAAAGGAGAAAATATTAGAGACCTATTCTGCACAACTCCAAAAGTCCTAAAACTCCACGAAAGTCAGTTTCAGAATATATAAAAAATATTGGGCGAAGGAAGCACCAGAGGGGGGCCACCCACCATCCACGAGGGTGGGGGCGCGCCCTACCCCCTGGGCGCGCTCCCCTGCCTCGTGGGCCCCCTGGAAGGCCTTCGGTGCCCATCTTTGGCTATATAAAGTCTTTTGCCCTGGAAAAAATCACAAGCAAGCTCATGGGACGAAACTCCGCCGCCACGAGGCAGAACCAATCTAGGGCTCCGGCGGAGCAGTTCTACCGGGGAAACATCCCTCCGGGAGGGGGAAATCATCACCATCATCATCACCATCGATCCTCTCATAGGGAGGGGGTCAATATCCATCAACATCTTCATCAGCACCATCTCATCTCAAACCCTAGTTCATCTCTTGTGTCCAATGTTTGTCTCAAAACCTCAGATTGGTACCTGTGGGTTGCTAGTAGTGTTGATTACTCCGTGTAGTTGATGCTAGTTGGTTTATTTGGTGGAGGATCATATGTTCAGATCCTTTATGCATATTAATACCCCTCTGATTATGAACATGAATATGATTTGTGAGTAGTTACATTTGTTCCTGAGGACATGGGAGAAGTCTTGCTATAAGTAGTCATGTGAATTTGGTATTCGATATTTTGATGAGATGTATGTTGTCTCTCCTCTAGTGGTGTCATGTGAACGTCGACTACTTGACACTTCACCATTGTTTGGGCCTAGGGGAAGGCATTGGGAAGTAATAAGTAGATGATGGGTTGCTAGAGTGACAGAAGCTTAAACCCTAGTTTATGCGTTGGTCCGTAAGGGGCTGATTTGGATCCATAGGTTTCATGCTATGGTTAGGTTTACCTTAATACTTCTTTTGTAGTTGCAGATGCTTGCAAGAGGGGTTAATCATAAGTGGGATGCTTGTCCAAGGAAGGGCAGTACCCAAGCACCGGTCCATCCACATATCAAATTATCAAAGTACCGAACACGAATCATATGAGCGTGATGAAAACTAGCTTGACGATAATTTCCATGTGTCCTCGGGAGCGCATTCCTTTATATAAGAGTTTGTCCAGGCTTGTCCTTTTCTACAAAGAGGATTGGGCCATCTTTCTGTACCTTATTTACTTTTATTACTTGTTACCCGTTACAAATTACCTTATCACAAAACTATCTGTTACCGATAATTTCTGTGCTTGCAGAGAATACCTTACTGAAAACTGCTTATCATTTCCTTCTGCTCCTCGTTGGGTTCGACACTCTTACTTATCGAAAGGACTACGCTAGATCCCCTATACTTGTGGGTCATCAAGACTCTTTTCTGGCGCTGTTGCCAAGGAGGATAGCTCTATTCTTTGAGTCACTTGGGATTTATATCTGTTGATCACTATGAAGAACTTGAAAGATGGAAGAACCAAGATTTATCCCTCAACTACGAGGGGAGGTAAGGAACTGCCATCTAGCTCTGCACTTGATTCACCTTCTATTATGAGTAAACTTGTGACACCTACACATGCTATTGATTCTGATAGGTCGCATGTTATCGATGATGCCACTTCTGCTTTGCATGATGCTTATGATGAAACTACTTCTATACTTGATAATACTGTGCCACTAGGTGAATTTCTTGATGAACAACTTGCTAGGGTTAGAGATAATGAAATTATTGAAACTGATAATATTGATGAAAGTGATGATGAAGATTCTCCCCCTAGATATGAATTGCCTGTTGTGCCTGGGGGTTATGTTATGGATTCAGAAACTGCTAGAGACTTTTTAGCTTGCAATAATAGATATGATCTTAAGAAACTGTTAGCTAAGCTGAAAGAAAAATCCTTGAATGCTAGAATGAAACATGACTCTGATTTTGCTACTTCACCTATCTGTATTTCCGATAAGGATTATGATTTCTCTATCGATCCTGAGTTAATCACTTTGGTTCAATCTGATCCTTTTCATGGCTACGAATTTGAAACTATTGTGGCACATCTTACTAAATTAAATGATATAGACACCCTGTTCACTAATGATGAGAAAAGTCGATATTACTTTATGCTTAAGTTGTTTCCGTTCTCATTAAAGGGTGATGCTAAAATATGGTTTAATTCTCTTGATCCTGGTTGTGTGCGTATTCCCCAGGATATGATTTATTACTTCTCTGCTAAATATTTCCCCGCTCATAAGAAACAAGCTGACTTAAGGGAAATATATAATTTTGTGCAAATTGAAGAAGAGAGTCTCCCACAAGCTTGGGGGAGGCTTCTCCGATTACTTAATGCTTGGCCTGATCATCCTCTCAAGAAAAATGAAATACTTGATATCTTTTATAATGGACTAACCGATGCTTCCAGAGACACCTGGATAGTTGTGTTGGTTGTGTTTTCAGGGAAAGAACTGTTGATCAAGCTGAATTGCTATTGAATAAAATGTTGAGTAATGAAAATGATTGGAAACTTCCTGAACCAACTCCTAAGCCAACTCCGAAGAAAAGGGGTATTCTATTTCTCAGTCCTGATGATATGCAAGAGGCAAAGAAATATATGAAAGAAAAAGGTATTAAAGATGAAGATGTTAAGAATTTACTACCTATTGAAGAGATACATGGTGTTGATAACCCAAAATGGGTAGTAAAGTTAAATTCTCTCTAAAGATTTGATGAAGGTGATATTCCTTGTTATAAGTCTGCTAGCCAATGCTTAGATGATTTTGATAATTTTATTGTTAAACAAGAAAACTTCAGTGCTTATGTTGGTAGACAATTGAAACATAATGCTTATATGATTGAAAACTTGAGTGATTATATGTCTAGAGTCAAACGTGAACTTAAACTTATTAGTAAACATGCTTCTATGGTTACCACTCAGGTAGAACAAGTACTTAAAGCTCATAAGGATTTGCTCAATGAATTAAATAATAAGAAAAATGATAATGTTGTTAGAGTGGTTACTAGAGGGGGTAAAATGACTCAGGAACCTTAGTATCCCGAGGGCCACCCTAAGAGAGTTGAGCAAGATTCTCAGAGAACTAATGTTGATGCATCTAGTTCTTCTAAGAAGAAGAAAAAGAAAAATGATAGGACTTTGCATGCTTCTAGTGAACCTGTTGTCGACACACCTGAGAATCCCAATGATATTTCTATTTCTGATGCTGAAACACAATCTGGTAATGAACATGAATCTAGTGATAATGTTAATGATGATGCTCATGTTGATGCTCAACCTAGCAATGACAATGATGTAGAGATTGAACATGCTGTTGATCTTGATAACCCACAATCAAAGAATCAACGTTTTGACAAGATAGACTTCGTTGCTAGGAAGCACGGTAAAGAAAGAGAACCATGGGTTCAGAAAAAGAATGATGAGGATTTTGAGCGCTTTGCTGAAATGATTAGACCTATCTTTTTGCGTATGCGTTAGACTGATATGCTTAAAATGAATCTTTATGCTAAGTACATGAAAGATATTGTTACAAATAAAAGAAAGATACCGGAAGCTGAAATTTCCACCATGCTTGCTAATTATACTTTTAAGGGTGGCATACCAAAGAAACTTGGAGATCTAGGAGTACCAACTATACCATGCTCCATTAAAAGAAACTATGTTAAAAACTGCTTTATGTGATCTTGGACCGGTGTTAGTGTTATGACTCTCTCTTTATATCGTAGACTTGATTTGAATAAGTTGATACCTACTGAAATATCTTTGCAAATGGCCGAAAATCAACTGCAATACCAGTCAGTATTTGTGAGGACGTGCCTATTGTGGTTGCAAATGTTACCATTTTAACAGACTTCGTTATTCTTGATATTCCCAAGGACGATAGTATGTCTATTATTCTTGGTAGACCCTTTTTGAATACTGCAGGGGATGTTATTGATTGCAACAAAGGCAATGTCACTTTTCATGTTAATGGTAATGAGCACACGGTACACTTTCCGAGGAAACAACCTCAAGTCCACAGTATTAATTCTATTGGAAAAACTTCAACGATTACTATTGGAGGTTTTGAATTTCCTCTTCCTACTGTCAAGAAGAAATATGATATTCTTATTGTTGGGGATGTGCATATCCCCGTTGAGGTAACCTAGGGTTATTCGAAAATTCTCCGGTTTCATGTTATTCGAAAAGAGTTTGCTAACAAGGCTTGATCAACCTTGTTAGTGGATTCCTTTTGATGAGCATGAGATGAATGAAGTTAGAAAGCACAACTCTCTGTACCCTCCTTTTACTTTCTGTTATTTATATTAAATAAAGTGAAAATAGTATTTTCTGTCTGTTTTCTAAATTATCCTTGCAATAAAAAAATACCCCGAAAATAAAAGTTCTCCAAATGTCCTAAAAATTTAATATGATTTTTTTCTAGAATATTTAAGAATTATTGGCACTGAGAACACACCAGGGGGACCCACCATGTGCCAACGAGGGTGGAGGGCGCGCGCACCCCCTGGGGCGCGCCCCCTGCCTCGTGGACCCCACATGGGCCCCCTCCACTTATTCTTGCACCCACACACTTCGTCTTCCTCCAGAAAAAATCATCCACCAGCTCAAACCTGAGTTCTAGCTCATCTTGCTGCCATTTTCGATCTCCTTGCTCAAAGCTCCATTCATAAAACTGCTTTGGGGGATTGTTCTTCGGTATGTGACTCCTCCAATGGTCCAATTAGTTTTTGTTCTAGTGCTTTATTTATTGAAATTTTTTGATGCTTAGGTTACCCTGTTCTTGAGCTTGCATGTAAAATTTATGTGGTCAAAAGTAGTTTTATTGCATGATATGACCTCTAGGCACTTGTGAGAGTAGTTGCTATCAATTTTGTTGAGTTTGGTTCACTTTTATTTTGAGTCACTAAAAATTTCAGAAATTTTTCACAGGAAGAAATATGTTTTGGAAAATGTACCAAGGTGGTTCCTCAAGAAAGAAGGCACCTAGGCTTGCTATACGTGAGCCAGACTATGAACTACCAAGAGAAGCTCAAGTGCGGCCTTGTGAATGGCCGTCAGTAGACTTTATGATCCGTGCAGGCATCAAGGAATAATTTGACGCATATGTGCGTAATGCTGATCTTGAGGGCTTCGTGTCAGATAAGTGCCCGCAATACCGATACCTAACTGATTCATTTGTGAGAAGGTTTAAATTTACATCCTCGCGCAATTCTCACACTCTCCTATTTGATCTTTATGATAAATCATATACCATGGACCTAGAAGATTTTAGTACTACTTGTAAACTCCCGCACTGGGGCAATGTTAGTGAACCTCGCAAATCTGAGTATAAAGACTTTCTTGCTAGAGTATTACTGTGGGGGAATCTAGGGAAATCACACAAGCTACCATAGGGAGCATTCATTTTCCTTCCATACATTATTTTGCTCTCTTCGTGGGTAGATGCGTTAATGGTAAAGATGAGGCTTTTCACATGTGCATTCCAAATCTTAGTGTCCTCAAGAGTGCGGTATTGGGTGATAAACAATATAACTTGGGGGCTATTGTTGCACGTAGGTTGCATCTTAATAGTTTAAGTGGTGACTTGTTTGGTGGAATTTATGCAACTCGTGTAGCTAATTTTCTTGAGATACCCATACATGAGAATGATATGGAATTGCCTCCTGCTTATCTAGATTATAATGCTATGGTTCATCATTAGTTTGTTGAGAGGAACGATCAGTTCCTCCAGTACCGACTAATCTTTGACAGATGGCGCACCGTCCATGTTGCTCTCCCTGCTCCTACTTTCTTTGACTTCCAGGCAAAAAGGAGATATGTTATAACCAGGGAGGAGGCGAACGAGTACGAGAGGAGGACGGAGGCAGCTCGCCTCCAAGTTGCAGCTCGTCAGGCAGTAGCTGCTGCATCTCAATACGACCCCATTTACAACTTTGGATATCCACCAGGCCAGCCATGGCCATAGACCAACTTAGGCCAAAAGCCCAAGCTTGGGGGAGTACGTATTTCTCACCGACATTACATTCATGTTCACACACTCATTCCAGTTGCTGGTGCTCATATTTTTTCATTGTACTATCCATGCTAGTTTATTTTCTTTTTAGGCATTCTTCTTGTGTGTTTGAAAAACCTTAATAAAACTCCAAAAAAATAGTTGTAGCTTTTAGCTAGTTTACTTTCCATGCTATTAGTTGTAATTAAAAGAAAACCCAAAAGATTTCTCATTCTTCTTTTGCTTGTTGGGACCTTTCCCGTGTAAATAATTTTGTTTATTTTCTTTTCTTTGGGGGTCGAGAGGAGAAGACCATGATGAAAATGTTGAGTGGCTCTCATATGCATTATTGTTGATCTAACAAAGAGCCCATATTACCTTGTCTTCTCCCTTGTATTGAATGCTTGCAGATTCCAGCTTAGTCCAATGCACGTGCACTATTATTATTATCCACACCGTTCGGTCGTGCAAGTGAAAGGCAATAATTACGATATATGAGGGACTGATTGAGATGAGAGAAGCTGGTATGAACTCGACCTATCTTATTTTTGTAAATATGATTAGTTCATCATTCCTGATTCAGCCTATTATGAATGAAACATGTTTGTGATGACAATTAGAGATTATAGTTGCTCATGACATGCTTAATTAGCTAGGCGTTTATAATGGTTTACCTTGTGTGCCAACATGCTATTAAAATGGTTGTGATGTGGTATGATAGGGTGTTATCCTCCTTTGAACGATCCGAGTGGCTTGACTTGGCACATGTTCACGCATGTAGTTGAAAGAAAATCAACATAGCCTCCACGATATTTATGTTCATGGTGAATTATATCCTACGCATGCTTGCACTCAGTGTTGATTAATTTTAATGCATGTTCATGACTGTTGTCACTCTCTAGCTGGTCGCTTCCCAGTCTCTTTCTGGCATTCACTTGTACTAAGCGGGAATACTGCTTGTGCATCCACCTCCATAAACCCTAAAAGTTATTCCATATGAGTCCACCATACTTTCCTATATGCGGTATCTACCTGGCGTTCCAAGTAAATTTGTATGTGCCAAACTCTAAACCTTCAAATGAAATTATGTTCTGTATGCTCGAATAGCTTATGTATCAACTAGGGTTGTCTGTATCTTCCATGCTAGGCGGGTTATTCTCAAGAGAAGTGACTCCGCTCCTCATTCAAGAGAAAATGGCTGGTAACCGGGATGGCCAGTCCCATGCTCTAACCAAATCAAAATAATTGCAAACAAAACTCCCCCAGGATTGTTGATAGTTGGAGGTACCCGTTGTTTCGGACAAGCCATGGATTGATGTTTGTTGGTGGTAGGGGGAGTATAAACTTTACCATTCTGTTTGGGAACCGCCTATAATGTGTGTAGCATGGAAGATATCGAGATCTCTCCGTTGTTATGTTGACAATGAAAGTATACCACTCAAAATATTATTTATCTCTATTTCAAAATCGAGCTCTGGCACCTCTACATTTCCCTACTTCCCTCTGCGAAGGGCCTATCTACTTACTTTTATGTTGAGTCATCACCCTCTTATTAAAAAACACCAGTTGCAGAGCACTGCTATCATTTGCATGCATTACTATTAGTTTATATTGAGTATGACTATGACCGGATCTCTTTTACCATGAATTACAATGTTTAGCTAGTCCTTGATCTTCAGATGTTCTCTGCATTTATGTTTTGCGGTCTCATAAAGGGCTATCGAGATACCATCTTGTTATATCATATTATGATTGTTTTGAGAAAGTGTTGTCATCCGAGATTTATAATTATTTCTCGCTAGTTGATTATGCCATTGATATGAGTAAAGATGAGACCTAAATGTTATTGTGAATATGATTAGTTCATAATCTTTGCTGAAAACTTGAATGCTGACTTTACATATTTATAACAACAAGATCAAACAGAGTTTGTAAAAGTTTTTCTTTATCATTTTCAGTTTGTCAACTGAATTGCTTGAGGACAAGCAAAGGTTTAAGCTTGGGGGAGTTGATACGTCTCCATCGTATCTACTTTTCCAAACACTTTTGACCTTGTTTTGGACTCTAACTTGCATGATTTGAATGGAACTAACCCGGACTGATGTTGTTTTCAGCAGAAATGCCATAGTGTTATTTTTGTGCAGAAATAAAAGTTCTCAGAATGACCTAAAACTTCATGGAGAATATTTTTGGAATATATAAAAAAATACTGGCGAAAGAATCAACGCAAGGGGGCCCACACCCTGTCCACGAGGGTGGGGGCGCGCCCCCTGCCTCGTGGGCCCCCTGAGGCTCCAGCGACCCCAACTCCAACTCTATATATTCATGTTCGGGGAGAAAAAATCAGAGAGAAGGATTCATCGCATTTTACGATATGGAGCCGCCGCCAAGCCCTAATCTCTCTCGGGATCGCTGATCTGGAGTCCGTTCGGGGCTCCGGAGAGGGGAATCCGTCTCCATCGTCATCATCAACCTTCCTCCATCAACAAGTTCATGATGCTCACCGCCGTGCGTGAGTAATTCCATCGTAGGCTTGCTGGACGGTGATGGGTTGGATGAGATTTACCATGTAATCGAGTTAGTTTTGTTAGGGTTTGATCCCTAGTATCCATTATGTTCTGAGATTGATGTTGCTATGACTTTGCTATGCTTAATGCTAGTCACTAGGGCCCGAGTGCCATGATTTCAGATCTGAACCTATAATGTTTTCATGAATATATGTGAGTTCTTGATCCTATCTTGCAAGTCTATAGTCACCTATTAAGTGTTATGATCTGTTAACCTCGAAGTGACAATTATCAGGATACTTACCGGTGATGACCGTAGTTTGAGGAGTTCATGTATTCACTAAGTGTTAATGCTTTGTTCTGGTACTCTATTAAAAGGAGGCCTTAATATACCCTAGTTTCCAATAGGACCCCGCTGCCATGGGAGGGTAGGACGAAAGATGTCATGCAAGTTCTTTTCCATAAGCACGTATGACTATATTCGGAATACATGCCTACATTACATTGATGAACTGGAGGTAGTTCTGTGTCACCCTATGTTATAACTGTTGCATGAGGAATCGCATCCGACATAATTATCCATGAGTGATCCATTGCCTACGAGCTTTTCACATATTGATCTTTGCTTAGTTACTTTTCCGTTGCCACTGTTACAATTACTACAAAACTGCTACTGTTACTTTTGCTACTGTTACCGCTACTATCATATTACTTTGGTACTAAATACTTTGCTGCGGATATTAAGTCTTTGAGGTGCGGTTGAATTGAAAACTCAACTGTTAATACTTGATAATATTCTTTGGCTCCCCTTTTGTCAATAAATTTGGGTTGAATACTCTGCCCTCGAATACTGTTGCGATCCCCTATACTTGTGGGTTATCAGATGGCGGACCCAAGGAACAAGTTCACTCAACTGGATGACGACACACCTTTCGGACGACACTTGAAGGAAGTCACTAGGTACCTGAATATCGGCATACCAAGCTTCACCGGGACCTACGCCGCCACTTTACCAGAAGAGGAGCGCTGGACGATTCAAGTTCTTGTTCTAGGAAGGACTTTTACACCAGTTACCGAGCCCATCGAGTTTTCCTTTGATGCACCAACCTGGAGTCTAGGAAAGAGCATGGCCGCCCACATCGCCATGGGACGCATCGGTGAGGTGTACAACAAGGATCTTAAGGACACCATTTACCAGATATGTGGACGCCGAGATGAGCAATGGGAGATGATTCCCACCAGGAAGGATAGATCCATTGCAGCCTACATACAGGAGTTGAACCAACATATTCGATGCTACGAGAACCATATGTGCGCCAACATGATAGACACGAAGAAGGTGATGACCCGGAACATGGAGCTGGAGGACGAACTCAAGTCTACATGTGATGGTTATGAAGAAGAAATTGATGTACTACTGGAGAAGAGTGAAGACCTGAAGAAGAAGCTAGGGATATTCATGGGGGATCCCGAACCTGGAGTGGACATTTTTTCAGAGGATTACATCATACTAGATGACACAGACTCCGACCCCGACATCGATGATGATTATGAAGACGAAGCTGGAGCAGATATCATGGAGTCTTCCACCGATCAAAATTTCTAGTCGACCACCATATTACCATTAGAGTACTTCCATGTATATAGTAATAGTCTACGAGATTTCGTAATAGTAGCGTAGATCGATTGTATGAATCTTGTTTGAATTGAGTGGTGTGAAATGAATGTGTTTGTCTCATGTGCATATGTGTAGTGAAATCTCTCTTTAGACCACACTCTATTCTGATCTCACCCCTCTAAACCTATCAGATGCCTCCGAGACATGACCCCGCATTCGCCTTCCCACCGGAGCTCACTCAGTTGATCCAACAGCAGAATGCCTTGATGTAGTTGCTAGTCCAGAACCAAGGCAACAACAACAACAAAAACCCACCACCACCACCTTCGGTCGACAACTTAGCCCGTTTTCTAAGGTTGAATCCGCCGGTGTTCTCTAGCAGCACCGAGCCGATTATCGCTAATGACCCGCAAGATTGGAAGGGAGCTGACCACCGCAGGTTGCATAGATGCTGAGGAGGTGTGCTTTGCCGCACATCAACTGGATGGACCAACAGCCTCATGGTGGGAGAACTGCACAGTCACTTTCCCCGTGGCCAATGTTACTTGGGATCAGTTTCAGCAAGCATTTCGCACTGCACATGTCTCGACTGGAGCCATGAGTATGAAGAAGCATTAGTTCCGCAACTTACCCCAGGGAAATCATACTGTGGCGCACTACGTGGAGGAGTTCAGCAAGTTAGAACGCTACGCCCCAGATGACATGGCCACAGATGCAGCAAAGCAGGAGAAGTTTCTTGAGGGGTTGAATGATGAGCTGAGTATGCAGTTGATGGTGGCAACATTCACTAACTTTCAGGAGCTGGTAGACAGGGCTCTCATGATTGAAGGCAAGTAGCAGCACATAGAGAACCACAAACGGGAGTATGGACAGGGGAAGTACAACTCTGGAGCTCAGTAGAAGCCTCGTTTTACTCCGAACTCGGGAGGACATACCCATCATAACCATGGAGGTCATACTCACAATGGAGGAAGTTCACACAACCACAGTGGCCCTAAGAATGGTAATGGGAATGGAGGAAACACCAGTCAGAACCGTTTCAACCCTGCTACACCCGCCAAGAAGGATCTAGGTCACATTACTTGTTTCAAGTGCGGGAAGACTGGACACTACGCCACTGAGTGTCCTGAAGAAAAGAATGGAAATGACAATGGAAGCTCGGGGAAGAAGCCAAATCCCTTCACCAAAGGTCAGGTGAACCACATCAACATGGAGGAAGTTGAAGAGCAGCCTGATGCAGTGATTGGTAAGTTTTTGATTAAGTCATTTACTGCCCTTGTTCTTTTTGCCACTGGTGCATCGCATTTATACATATCAAGGGGATTTGTGGACAAGTTTAAATTGCCAACCTTAGCCCTTAGGTCATCCATGTTAGTAAGCTCACCAGGAGCGGAGTATATGGCCAGCCAATGGTGTGATCGGTTGCCATTAACCATTGGTAGACATGTTTTCCCCTCAGACCTAATAATTTTGGAGTCACAAGGATTGGATGTAATACTAGGCATGGATTGGCTCTCGGAGTATGGAGGAAACATCGATTGTGCTAGTAAGTCAATTCTTCTCACCACCCCAGAAGGGAAAAAGGATCAAGTATGTGTCTAGGCATGCACCAAGGAGGACTCAAGTAAATTCACTCTCGGGAGTTGTTCAAGAGGAAGTGCCAGTTGTGAAGGATTATCCAGATGTATTCCCGGAGGAATTACCAGGCATGCCACCAGACTGAGATATAGAATTTTTGATAGAGTTGTTACCAGGCACCGGACCAATATCTAAGAGACCGTATCGGATGCCACAAATGATCTGGAGGAGATTAAGAAGCAAATTAAGGAGTTATTGGAGAAAGGTTATATTCGACCAAGCTCGTCACCATGGGGAGCCCCAGTGCTCTTAGTTGAGAAGAAGGATGGATCTTTAAGGATGGTTGTGGATTATCGTGCACTGTATGAGGTGACGATCAAGAGCAAATACCCCCTACCGATGATCAATGATTTGTTTGACCAGCTGCAGGGAGCTAAAGTATTCTCCAAGATCGATCTTCGATCAGGATACCACCAGCTGAAGATTCGGGAACAGGATATACCTAAGACAACTTTTACCACAAGGTACGGGCTATATGAGTACACTGTCATGTCTTTCGGTTTGACTAACGCCCCTGCCTACTTTATGAGTATGATGAATAAGGTGTTCATGTAGTTCTTGGATAATTTTGTTGTGGTATTCACTTATGATATATTGGTATACTCGAAGAATGAAGAAGAACACAAGGAACATTTGCGTTTGGTTCTTGAGAAGCTCAGGGAACATCAGCTATATGCCAAGTTCAGCAAATGTTAGTTTTGGTTAAAGGAAGTTGGATTTCTCGGACATGTTATATCTGGAGAAGGTATAGCAGTAGACCCTTCCAAGGTTCAGTCTGTCACTGAGTGGTTGGCCCCCACCTCAGTTGGAGAGATATGCACTTTTCTTGGACTGGCAGGATATTACCGGAGATTCATTGAGAATTTTTCCAAGATTGTGAAGCCCATGACGGAGTTATTGAAGAAGGACACCAAGTTCAAATGGACCGAAGAATGTGAGGCCAGTTTTCAGGAGTTGAAGAAACGTTTAGTTATAGCCCCAGTGCTAATTCTTTTGGATATACGCAAGGATTTCCAAGTATATTGTGACACTTCTTGCCTGGGACTTGGAGGTGTACTTATGCAAGACGGAAGAGTTGGTTCATATGCCTCACGTCAGCTTCGACCTCATGAGTTGAATTATGCCACGCATGATTTTGAGTTAGCAGCCGTAGTGCATGCGCTCAAGACCTGGAGACATTTTCTTATTGGAAACCGTTGTGATGTATACACGGATCATAAGAGTTTGAAGTACATTTTCACACAGAAGGAGCTAAACCTCAGGCATAGGAGATGGTTGGAGCTCATAAAGGATTATGATATGAAGCTGCATTATCATCCAGGAAAGGCCAATATTGTAGCAGACACTTTGAGCCGCAAGAGTTATGTTAATACTCTCATAATCGGAGGATTACCTCGGGAGTTAGCCGACGATCTCAGAGAACTTCGAATGGAGATAGTTCCGAGAGGTTTTGTTGCAGCGTTGGAAGTTCAGTCCACGTTGTTGGGAAAGATTTGAGAAGCCCAGAAGACTGATAAGGAGATTGTAGAGATAAAGGAAAAGATGAGTAAAGGAAAAGCCAAAGGTTTTCGTGAGGATGAGCACGAAACTTTATGGTTTGAGGATCGTATTTATGTGCCCAATGATTCAGAGATCAGGAAGTTAATACTTTAGGAAGCTCATGACTCGCCATACTCGATTCACCCAGGAAATACCAAGATGTATTTGGATTTGAAGGAATGTTCCTGGTGGACAGGTATGAAGAAGGATATTGCCGAGTATGTAGCTGTGTGTGACGTATGTCAGAGAGTTACGGCAGAACACTAGAAGCCAGCAGGATTACTTCAGCCTATGCCGATACCCGAATGGAAGTGGGATAAACTTGGCATGGATTTCATCACCGAATTACCCAGGACACGATCAGGTTATGACTCCATTTGGGTAGTAGTAGATCGCTTGACCAAAGTGGCTCACTTTATCCCTGTGAAAACCACTTATACAAGCGCGAAGTTGGCCAAGATATATATGACCAGGATTGTATGTCTGCATGGAGTTCCGAGGACCATCGTATCTGTAACACCCTCGATGCGACTATAGCTCCCACGTGTCGAGGCACGACTTAGAGACATAATCGCATTGAAGGCATATGTCGCAAGTTAGGCAATCTTCACAACATCCCATGTAATAATAATAAAAGGGGAGATAACATAGTTGGCTTACACTCGCCACGTCAATCAAGTACATAAATAACATTACATCATCCATACACTCAAGGCCCGACTACGGCGCCAAAATAAAAGAGAACCCAACATGCGACATGGTCCCAATCACCCCCAACTGGGCACCACTACTGATCATCGGGAAAGGAAACATAGTATCGTTGAGAGTCTTCGTCGAACTCCCACTTGAGCTCATACGCGTCTCCTGGAGCGGAACCATCGGGCCCTGCATCTGGTGTAATAGTAATCTGTGAGCCACAAGGACTCAGCAATCTCGCACCCTCGCGATCAAGACTATTTAAGCCTATGGGTAAGGCAAGGTAAAATATGAGTGGAGCTGCAGCAAGCGACTAGCAAGTATGGCGGCTAACTTATTCGCAAAAGAGAGCGAGAAGAGGAGGCAAAGTACGAGCGAGAAACTAGAGACTAACCTGTGCAAACATTACTCCAATACCGTGTCCACTTCCCGGACTCCGCCGAGAAGAGGCCATCACGGTAACACACTCAGTTGATTCATTTTAAATAAATTAAGGTTCAAGTTATCTACAACCGGACATTAACAAATTCCCATCTGCCCATAACCGCGGGCACGGCTTTTGAAAGTTCAATCCCTGCAGGGGAGTCCCAACTTAGCCCATGACAAGCTCTCACGGTCAACGAAGGAATAGACCTCCTCCCAAGACATTCCGATCAGGCTCGGTATCTTGGTAACTCAAGACACTTCGACAGGTTAAAACAAGACCAGCAACACCGCCCGAATGTGCCGACAAATCCCAATAGGAGCTGCACATATCTCTTTCTCAGGGCACACTCAGATGAGCAAGACGTCGGGTAGGCCAGCCCAGAGTTGCCCCTGGTAGCCCCGGACATCGCTCGGTTGGACCAACACTCAGAGGAGCACTGGCCCAGGGGGGTTAAAATAAGATGACCCTTGAGTCTGCAGAACCCAAGGGAAAGAAAAGGCTAGGTGGCGAATGGTAAGACCAATGTTGGGCATTGCTGGAAAAGCTTTTATCAAGGCGAAATATCAAGTGGTTCCCATTATAACCCAACCGCGTAAGGAACGCAAAATCTGGGAACATAACACCGATATGACGGAAACTAGAGCGGCAAGAGTGGAACAAAACACTAGGCGAGAGGCCGAGCCTTCCACCCTTTACCAAGTATATAGATGCATTAAGATAACATGGCAATATAATGATATCCCAACAAGTAAATAAAAGATGTTCCAACAAGGAACGGCCTCCAATCTTCACCTGCAACTAGCAACGCTATAAGAGGGGGCTGAAAAAAGTGGTAACATAGCCAATCAATGGCTTGCTCGGACAAGGTGGGTTAGAGGTTTGGCATGGCAATTTGGGAGGCTTGCAAGCAAGTGGTAGGCATCGTAGCAATGGCATAGCAAAAGAGCGAGCAAACTAGCATAGCAAAGATAGTAGTGATTTCGAGGGTATGATCATCTTGCCTGCACAATTGTCAGAGTTGACTGGATCCTCAAAAGCAAACTCAACGGGCTCCTCGTTAGCGAACTCGTCTCTCGGCTCTACCCAAAAAAGACAAACAAGCAACAAGGACACAATCAACCACGTGTAAGGATCAAGCGATATGATGAAATGATGATATGCTATGCGGGATGCGATGCGGGATGCAAAATGCAAGATATGACAGAAAATGCATGAACCTGGCCTCAACTTGGAATTCCAAGTGTGCCACTGGAAAGATGAGATGAAATCGCTTGAAAACGATATAAAGAACGCCGGAATCGGAGTTACGGTTTGGAAATGGCAAGCGATTCAAAAATGACACCGGTCTACGATTTACAGCAAGTAGGCATCTAAATGCAATGAGGTGAACATGCTACAGCACCCAAGCAAGACAACAAAGTACATGGCAGGGATGCACACAAGATGCTTAACAAAAGTCTAGCACTGATCTACGGCCAATTCATCCATTAGGAGGTTCAAACAAGCATGGCAAAAACGCAAATGGGAAAACAGATCTCAGACTTAGTGAAATTAACACTTGTCTGGAATTTCAGATCATATAGCCCTCTTCGGAGCAACAAAACAACATGCTAAAGGATCTGAACATGACAAAGAAAGACATGGCATGGAGCTACTCAAAAAGCTTAACAAAAGTCCCTTAGTGACCTTGAGCCAAAAGGGATCACAAAATATACTAACAAGCACACGAACATAGCAAAAACATAATGAGTTTTCAGACTTAGTGAAAACTGGGACATGCTAAAACATAACTCACGAAGGCATGTTTACGAGCTCGATGCACTCACCGCGGTGCAAGTCATGGCAAGACAAGCATACATCCATCAAGAAGGCACAAAAAACAAGCTAGACATGGCAAGAACAATAGCATAGCATGCACGGATCAACTACAATAACATCGGCAAAATCGCAAACAAGTTGACGATCTCCCCAGATTCACAACGAAGCAAAAGTAGAGCTCGATTGACTCCAGCTAGGGTGCTCCATAATTGCAAACAAAGACATGGATGGATAGAGCACTACAATATTAACAAAACTCCCTTACTGATCATCCTCAAAATATGCACGGATCACTAGGAAACAACAAGAACATATGGCATCATGAACTAAACAATCCCAGGACTTAGTGAAATCACTAAGTCCCTGAAAACAGAATTAGCAAGTACACCAATTTGCAAGCTTGCACAAGTCACCACACACATCCTAAAAATACATGGGTTACACCTCTGGATAGATGACAAAACCCTTAACAAAACATATGAAGAACTCACGGGCATATCATGCACACATTAATCATGGCAAAAATGACAAAAGTGCTAAACGGAGTAGCAGATCTGACAATTAACTCAAGTAGCCCACTTCTAACAGCATTTCGGGCATCAAGATGAACTCAAATGAAAATGATGCAATGGAACGAAATGATGTACTCTCTGAGGTGAACATTTTGATATGCTATATGCCCAAATCGGAGCTACATATGCAAAGTTACGGGGCCGCGAACAGGGGCATATGGACTGAAAATTTAAGGACTTGGAGAAAAAAAAACCCAGATCTAGGGTTTGCACGGAAACCGAGGCGGCGGCGGCACTGTAGCTGTTCGTCGGGGAAGAAGCAAGCAGCAGTCGGCGAGTGGATGGAGGAGGCGGCGGCCGGCGTCGCCTGGGGCCGGCGAT
>NC_041388.1:195915768-195993883 GCF_002162155.2 Triticum dicoccoides
GAGCGGAGCCGGGCGGCTCGGGCAGCTCGGCCGGGCGGCGGCGGATCTGGGCCCGCGCGGGCCTGCCTCGGGCCCCATGGGCCAGCGCGGTGGGGAGGAGAGAGAGAGGAGGCGGCTGGGATGAGGTGGCGGCGTCCGATTGGGCCGGAGCGGTGGCGCTGCTGATGTGGCGGACCCTGATTCGTCGGGGTGATGTGGCGGCGGCGGTGGACACGTCTAGCGGCAGGATGGACACGTCCGGTGGCGCGAGGAGGAAGATGGCTAGGGTTCATCCGCGAATTTCGGGAGGGGAGCACATATTTATAGGTAGAGGGGGCTAGGAGAGTCCAAATGAGGTGCGGTTTTCGGCCGCGCGATCATGATCGAACGCTCTAGGACATGGAGCAGAGTTTGGTGGGTTTTGGGCCAAATTGGAGGGGTGTTGGGCTGCAACACACACGAGGCCTTTTCGGTCCCTCGGTTAACCGTTGGAGTACCAAACGAAGTCCAAATGGTATGAAACTTGACAGGCGGTCTACCGGTAGTAAACCAAGGCCGCTTGGCAAGTCTCGGTCCAATCCGGAAATGTTTAATCCCCACACACGAAAGAAATCTAGAAATGACCACCGGAGGAGAACGAAGCGCCGAAATGCAAAACGGACAACGGGGAAAATGCTCGAATGCATGAGATGAACACGTATGCAAATGCAATGCACATGATGACATGATATGAGATGCATGACAACGATAACAACACATGGAGACAAAACCCGAACCCGAGAAAATAAATATAATTTAATGCCGGAAACGGCAAGAGTTGGAGTACAAATTGGGAAAGTTACATCCGGGGTGTTACAACACTCCACCACTACGAAAGGATCTCATCCTGAGATCTAGGACTGAAAGAACGCCGGGTACTCAGAACGGAGGTGATCCTCGCGTTCCCAGGTAGCTTCACGGTCGGAATGGTGTGACCACTTGACTTTGAGAAATTTGATTGACTTGTTGCGAGTCTTACGTCCAGTCTCTTCAAGAATAGCAACTGGGTGCTCACGATAAGAGAGATCTTCTTGGAGCTCAATATCCTCGAAGTTGACGGTGCGGTCAGGAGTCTTGAAGCACTTTCGAAGCTGAGAGACATGGAACATGTCATGAACATTTGCAAAGTTTGAAGGAAGCTCGAGTTGATAGGCGAGGTCGCCTCTCTTGCTGACAATCTTGAAAGGTCCCACGTATCTAGGGGCAAGCTTCCCTTTGATACCGAAGCGACGAGTACCTTTCATAGGAGAGACGCGGAGGTAAACATGATCTCCGATCTCGAAAGCCAAATCGCGGTGCTTACTATCATAGTAGCTCTTCTGACGGGATTGGGCTGCTTTGAGGTTATCACGAATGACTTTGCACATTTCTTCTGCCTCTGTGATTAAGTCATTTCCCAAAAGCCGACGTTCACCGGTTTTAGACCAGTTGAGAGGGGTACGGCACTTCCTGCCATATAGAATTTCAAAAGGGGCCTTGCCCGAACTTGCTTGAAAACTGTTGTTGTAGGAGAATTCAGCATAAGGAAGACAATCCTCCCACTTCATGCCGAAGGAGATCACACAAGCCCTGAGCATATCTTTAAGAATCTGGTTGACACGCTCGACTTGACCGCTTGTTTGAGGATGGAAAGCTGTGCTGAAGCGGATGTTGGTGCCCATGGCCTTCTGGAAAGAATCCCAAAACTTCGAGGTAAAGATGCTGCCACGGTCTAAAGAGATCACTTGAGGAATACCATGCAGAGAGACAATTCGAGAGGTATAGAGTTCCGCCAATTGAGTTGCAGTGATCGACTCTTTGATAGGCAGAAAATGAGCCACTTTCGTGAGTTTGTCGATGACAACGAATATAGCATCATTGCCACGCTTGGACTTTGGAAACCCAGTCACGAAGTCCATTTCAATGTGGTCAAACTTCCATTCTGGAATGGCAAGAGGTTGGAGGAGACCTGCTGTCCTTTGGTGTTCTGCCTTCACTCTTCTGCAGACATCACATTCATTCACGAATTGAGCGATCCCGCACTTCATTCGAGTCCACCAATAAGCTTGCTTAAGGTCCTGATACATCTTCGTGCTCCCAGGGTGGATGGAGAGGAGAGAATTGTGAGCCTCGTTCATGATCACTTTACAGAGGTCACCTTTGGGCACAACAATACGATCCTCGAAGAAGAGAGTGTCCTTGTCATCAAGGCGGTAGCACTTGTACTTGGGTTGACTCTTGGCAATCCCAATCTTCACCTTTTTCACCATAGCATCAAGAAGCTGGGCTTGGTGAATATGGTCTTCCAAGGTAGGAGAGACTTGAAGGTTGGCGAGGAAACCTTGAGTAACAACTTGCAGATTAAGTTTGCGGAAAGCCTCACAAAGCTAGGGTTGATAACGCTTGAGAATCATACTGTTGCGGTAAGCCTTCCTACTCAAAGCATCAGCAATCACATTGGCCTTGCCTGGAGTATACTCAATACTCGGATTATACTCTTGAATCATTTCGACCCATCGAGTTTGCCTGAGGTTGAGATTAGGCTGAGTGAAGATGTACTTGAGACACTTGTGATCAGTGAAAATGTCCACTTTTCTTCCCAATAGAGATGTCTCCAAGTCAAAAGAGCATGCACAACTGCCGCCAACTCGAGATCGTGAGTGGGGTAGTTCTTCTCATTAGGCTTCAACTGGCGAGATGTATAAGCAACAACTTTCTTCTCTTGCATCAATACTGCGCCAAGACCTTGGAGAGAGGCATCACAAAAGACCTCGTACGGCTTGGATTCATCAGGTGGATTCAGAACTAGAGCAGTGATAAATTTCTCTTTCAAAGTGTTGAAAGCAATATCACACTCCGGAGACCAAACGTACTTGACGTGCTTCTGAACAAGATTTGAGAGAGGCTTCACGATCTTAGAAAAGTTTTCAACGAATCTTCGGCAATAGCTTGCGAGACCGAGAAAACTGCGGAGTTGCTTCACGTTCTGAGGAGGTTCCCAAATCACAATTGCATGCACCTTCTCAGGATTCACGGCAATGCCCTTGGCAAAGATGATATGACCAAGATAAAGAACCTCATCGAGCCAAAATTCACACTTGGAGAACTTGGCGTAGAATTGATGTTCTCTGAGCTTATCAAGAACCAAATGCAAGTGCTTGGCATGATCTTCCTTGTTCTTGGAGAAAACCAGAATGTCATCGAGATAGACCAAAACGAAGTCATTGGTGTAGGCGTTGAAGATGAAGTTCATCATGCGAGAGAACGTCGGAGGAGCGTTGGTGAGGCCAAAAGACATGACAGTGTATTCATATGAACCAAAGCTTGTTCTGAATGTTGTCTTGGGAATATCTTCTTCACGAATGCGAATCTGGTGATAACCCATACGGAGATCAAGCTTGGAGAATACTTGGGCACCTTTGAGTTGTTCGAACAGCTCATTGATGTTGGGAAGTGGGTATTTGTTCTTGATGGTCTTCTTGTTCACTGGACGGTAATCAACACAAAGTCGATCCGTTCCATCCTTCTTCTTCACAAAAATAACACCACAACCCCACGGAGAAGAACTAGGCCGGATGAGACCCATTTTCTCTTACATATCGAGTTGCTTCTTCAGCTCCTTCAACTCTTCAGGTCCGAGCTTGTAAGGACGCTTGCAAACAGGTTCCGTACCAGGCTCAAGATCAATAACGAATTCAACTGGCCGGTGCGGAGGCATTCCTGGGAGCTCTTCTGGAAAGACGTCTTGATATCCGCAAACGACTGGAATTTGAGAGATGGCACCCAATTCACCCTTCTCATTGAGAGAAAACAGACGAATGGTATCCTCACGAGCGGCAAAGACAATTACATCCTCAGACGAATGAGTCAATTGAATCTGCCTGGCTGCACAATCAAGCTGAGCCATGTGCTTAGAAAGCCAATCCATTCTGAGAATAAGATCAATATCTGAGTTACCAAGCACCATAGGAGAAGAAAGGAACTTGTAGTCGCCCAATGTGATAGTAACATCCGGAGCCATCATTTTGGTGTTCATGAACAAACCTGGAGAAGAAACCGCTATCGGCTTAGGCAAATCAATAGTATGCACATCATGCATGGATGCAAAAGGCTTCGACAAAAATGGTAAAGATGCACCAGTGTCAAAAAGAACTCTTGCGGGAATGTCATTAACAGGAAGGTTACCCATGATCACATCTGGTGATTCCTCCGCCTGAGCTGCATTCAGCAAGTTGACCTTGGCGGACTTGGGGTTATGCTTGACCACAGCTGTACTTGCCGATCTGACAGGAGGAGGAGGAGGAAGACGCCTCTGGTTGAAACACTTGTTGGCATAGTGACCCTTCTGTTGGCACTTGTTGCACGTGACCTCTGAAAGCGGACAGTGATACGGAGCACTCGATCTTGGTGGTTGAGACGAAGTCTTGTTCTGAAAGCCAGGGTTGGGTGGGTGGGAAGAACCACTGCCACCTTTGCTCTTCTGCTGATACGGCTGACGGAACGGAGGAGGAGGAAGCCAAAACTTCTGCTGCTTGGCCACTTGAGTAGAGGAAGAAGCAGTAACATCTCTGACTCGCTTCTTGGAAGCATCACACCTCAACTGAGCAGTCTCTTGCTTCAGTGCCATGTTGTAGAACTCATCGTATCTCAAGGGCTCGAAGAGGACAAGAGCTAGCTGAATTTCTTCTCTGAGAACACCCCTGAACTGGTATATCATGCTCTTCTCATCAGGGACGTCCTGCTTGGCAAAGCGGGCGAGCTTCTGAAACAACTTGTTGTAGTCATAGACAGACAAAGAGCCTTGCTTCAGATTGCAGAATTCCCCACGCTTGCTTTCAACCACGCTCTGCGGAATATGATGAGCTTGGAAATCTCGACGAAAATCATCCCAAGTGATAACACGTCCACCTCTGGAGTCCTTGTACTGCTGGAACCATTCTGTAGCTTGATCTTTGAGTTGGAAGGAAGCAAACTTGACAAAGTCCTCAGGCCTGACGTTACTGCACTCGAAATGCTTACACAGATCCACAAGCCAATCGTCAGCATCGGTTGCCTCAACACAATTGCTGAAAGTCTTTGGCCCGTTAGCAAGGAACTGGTTGAGTGTAGCAAAGTGACTCTGATTGCTGCCTTGATTCCCTTGATTGCCTTGATTGCGCTCTTGGAGAATTTGCATGATCAGTTGTGTGTTTGCATTGGTTGCGGCCATCACAGCTTGCCACGCCTCTGGAGAGGTGGAGGTGGTGGCAGATCAGGATTCGGAGTCGTGTGCGTTGGAGGAGCCATCCTGAAGAGGTTGACCACCATTAGCACAAAGATAAATATTGAAGCTGAATCCAACGGAATGAAAATTGCAACATATAGTCTTCACATCCGAACAAAATGAACGAATGCATTCCTCTTGAAATGGTCACATATCCATAAATTGAGAAGCCACGCAGAATTAAGGTAGAGAAATAAATCAACAAGGTACGGATCAAGAACGAATAATCGGTAAGAAATCCCAATCTCAAACCAATATCCGTGGAAGAAAAACTAGAGCTACTAGAATTCCCACCTATGAAACTCCCAAACCTTTCCGGTTATGCAATCAGGTGTTGGGGATACAGGGGAAGCATAATATCTCACCCAAACTAGCAAATCCTACATCCAGCTGTATCCATCCTTCAACACATAACCAAGAAACCTTCGGAAACCATCTACCTCAACCTTCGAAAAGCATCCGTTATACAAGTTATGGCGATACTCCCGAACTCCCTCCCCAGTACTGGGTGGCGTCGAGGTTATCTCACCAACGAACTGCATAAAAGAGATTTTCGATGTCGGCGTACTAAACTCAGGTATTCCAGAACTGCAACGATAAAATTATGATGACAACACCTCAGAGCTCAACTCCCCGGGACACTTCCACTAAACCCCTGACAGGAGGCACCAAGATAATGTTCTCATCATAAAACCATCGGAACGATTCCAAGATACCCGCGTGATCCTAAAAAAATTTAGTGAAATTTGAGAAGAGAAGAGTCCAAACTCTACGTCAGGATGCCTTACCAGAGCGATGAGGAGACTGGGAAGTAAAAAGAATTCCTAAACTCTCCGATATATAATTCCTAAATGACTCAAAACATTTTTCTAGACATAACTGGGCCGCTAAAAACGATCAAGAAATGGGGCTCCTAAGGTCGGGGA
Organism: Triticum dicoccoides; assembly: GCF_002162155.2. Taxonomy (NCBI): domain Eukaryota; kingdom Viridiplantae; phylum Streptophyta; class Magnoliopsida; order Poales; family Poaceae; genus Triticum; species Triticum dicoccoides. Next base: position 195,921,955 of record NC_041388.1, read on the forward strand.
AGGCTCTGATTACCAACTTGTAACACCCTCGATGCGACTATAGCTCCCACGTGTCGAGGCACGACTTAGAGACATAATCGCATTGAAGGCATATGTCGCAAGTTAGGCAATCTTCACAACATCCCATGTAATAATAATAAAAGGGGAGATAACATAGTTGGCTTACACTCTCCACGTCAATCAAGTACATAAATAACATTACATCATCCATACACTCAAGGCCCGACACCGGCGCCAAAATAAAAGAGAACCCAACATGCGACACGGTCCCAATCACCCCCAACTGGGCACCACTACTGATCATCGGGAAAGGAAACATAGTATCGTTGAGAGTCTTCGTCGAACTCCCACTTGAGCTCATACGCGTCTCCTGGAGCGGAACCATCGGGCCCTGCATCTGGTGTAATAGTAATCTGTGAGCCACAGGGACTCAGCAATCTCGCACCCTCGCGATCAAGACTATTTAAGCCTATGGGTAAGGCAAGGTAAAATATGAGTGGAGCTGCAGCAAGCGACTAGCAAGTATGGAAGCTAACTTATTCGCAAAAGAGAGCGAGAAGAGGAGGCAAAGCACGAGCGAGAAAATAGAGAGCAACCTGCACAAACATTACTCCAACACCCTGTCCACTTCCTGGACTCCCCCGAGAAGAGGCCATCACGGTAACACACTCAGTTGATTCATTTTAAATAAATTAAGGTTCAAGTTATCTACAACCGGACATTAACAAATTCCATCTACCCATAACCGCGGGCACGGCTTTCGAAAGTTCAATCCCTGCAGGGGATTCCAACTTAGCCCATGACAAGCTCTCACGGTCAACGAAGGAATAGACCTCCTCCCAAGACATTCCGATCAGACTCGGTATCTCGGTAACTCAAGACACTTCGACAAGTTAAAACAAGACCAGCAACACCGCCCGAATGTGCCGACAGATCCCGATAGGAGCTGCACATATCTCTTTCTCAGGGCACACTCAGATGAGCAAGACGTCGGGTAGGCTAGCCCAGAGTTGCCCCTGGTAGCCCCGGACATCGCTCGGTTGGACCAACACTCAGAGGAGCACTGGCCCGGGGGGGTTAAAATAAGATGACCCTTGAGTCTGCAGAACCCAAGGGAAAGAAAAGGCTAGGTGGCGAATGGTAAGACCAATGTTGGGCATTGCTGGAAAAGCTTTAATCAAGGCGAAATATCAAGGGGTTCCCATTATAACCCAACCGCGTAAGGAACGCAAAATCTGGGAACATAACACCGATATGACGGAAACTAGGGCAGCAAGAGTGGAACAAAACACTAGGCGAGAGGCCGAGCCTTCCACCCTTTACCAAGTATATAGATGCATTAAGATAACATGGCAATATAATGATATCCCAACAAGTAAATAAAATATGTTCCAACAAGGAACGGCCTCCAATCTTCACCTGCAACTAGCAACGCTATAAGAGGGGGCTGAGCAAAGCGGTAACATAGCCAATCAACGGTTTGCTAGGACTAGGTGGGTTAGAGTTTGACATGGCAATTTGGGAGGCTTGCAAGCAAGTGGTAGGCATCATAGCAATGGCATAGCAAAAGAGCGAGCAAACTAGCATAGCAAAGATAGTAGTGATTTCGAGGGTATGATCATCTTGCCTGCACAGTTGTCAGAGTTGACTGGATCCTCAAAAGCAAACTCAACGGGCTCCTCGTTAGCGAACTCGTCTCCCGGCTCTACCCAAACAAGACAAACAAGCAACAAGGACACAATCAACCACGTGCAAGGATCAAGCGATATGATGAAATGATGATATGCTATGCGGGATGCGATGCGGGATGCAAAATGCAAGATATGACAGAAAATGCATGAACCTGGCCCCAACTTGGAATTCCAAGTGTTCCACTGGAAAGATGAGATGAAATCGCTTGAAAACGATATAAAGAACGCCGGAATCGGAGTTACGGTTTGGAAATGGCAAGCGATTCAAAAATGACACCGGTCTGTGATTTACAGCAAGTAGGCATCTAAATGCAATGAGATGAACATGCTACAGCACCCAAACATGACAACAAAGTACATGGCAGGGATGCACACAAGATGCTTAACAAAATTCTAGCACTGATCTACGGCCAATTCATCCATTAGGAGGTTCAAACAAACATGGAAAAACGCAAATGGTAAAACAGATCTCAGACTTAGTGAAATTAACACTTGTCTGGAATTTCAGATCATATAGCCCTCTTTGGAGCAACAAAACAACATGCTACAGGACCTGAACATGACAAATAAAGACATGGCATGGAGCTACTCAACAAGCTTAACAAAATTCCCTTAGTGACCTTGAGCCAAAAGGGATCACAAAATATACTAACAAGAACACGAACATAGCAAAAACATAATCAGTTTTCAGACTTAGTGAAAACTGGGACATGCTGAAACATAACTCACGAAGGCATGTTTATGAGCTCGATGCACTCACCGCGGTGCAAGTCATGGCAAGAAAAGCATACATCCATCAAGAAGGCACAAAAAAAAAGCTAGACATGGCAAGAACAATAGCATAGCATGCAAGGATCAACTACAATAACATCGGCAAAATCGCAAGCAAGTTGACGATCTGCCCAGATTCACAACGATGCAAAAGTAGAGCTCGATTGACTCAAGCTAGGGTGCTCCATAATTGCAAACAAAGACATGGATGGATAGAGCACTACAATATTAACAAAACTCCCTTACTGATTATCCTCAAAAGAGGCCCGGATCACTAGGAAACAATAAGAACATATGGCATCATGAACTAAACAATCCCAGGACTTAGTGAAATCACTAAGTCCCTGAAAACAGAATTAGCAAGTGCACCACTTTGCAAGCTTGCACAAGTCACCACACACATCCTAAAAATACATGGGTTGCAGCTCTGGATAGATGACAAAACCCTTAACAAAACATATGAAGAACTCACGGGCATATCATGCACACATTAATCATGGCAAAAATGACAAAAGTGCTAAACGGAGTAGCAGATCTGACAATTAACTCAAGTAGCCCTCTTCTAACAGCATTTCGGGCATCAAGATGAACTCAAATGAAAATGATGCAATGGAATGAAATGATGTACTCTCTGAGGTGAACATTTTGATATGCTATATGCCCAAATCGGAGCTACGTATGCAAAGTTACGGGGCCGCGAACAGGGGCATATGGACTGAAAATTTAAGGACTTGGAGAAAAAAACAACCCCAGATCTAGGGTTTGCACGGAAACCGAGGCGGCGGCGGCACTGTAGCTGTTCGTCGGGGAAGAAGCAAGCAGCAGCCGGCGAGTGGAGGGAGGAGGCGGCGGTCGGCGTCGCCTGGGGCCGGCGATGGCCGGGGCAGCGGGGCCGGATGAAGGGCGGCGGGGCCAGCGTGGAGGCGGCGGCCGGCTCCGGCGAGCTTGGCCTTGGCGGCGGGAGGCGGAGGCGCGAGGCCGGGAGGCTGGCGAGGCGGAGGACGGGCGGCGGCGTGCTCCGGTCGCCGGAGTTGGTCGCCGGCGACGGCGAAGATCCGGCAAGGCGAGCGGAGCCGGGCGGCTTGGGCAGCTCGGCCGGGCGACGGCGGATCTGGGCGCGCGCGGGCCTGCCTCGGGCCCCGCGGGCTGGTGCGGTGGGGAGGAGAGAGAGGAGGCGGCTGGGATGAGGTGGCGGCGTCCGATTGGGCCAGAGCGGTGGCGCGGCTGATGTGGCGGACCCTGATTCGTCGGGGTGATGTGGTGGCGGCGGTGGACACGTCCAGCGGCGGGATGGACACGTCCGGTGGCGCGAGGAGGAAGATGGCTAGGGTTCATCCGCGAATTTTGGGAGGGGAGCACATATTTATAGGTAGAGGGGGCTAGGAGAGTCCAAATGAGGTGCGGTTTCGGCCACGCGATCGTGATCGAACGCTCTAGGACATGGAGCAGAGTTTGGTGGGTTTTGGGCCAAATTTGAGGGGTGTTGGGCTGCAACACACACGAGGCCTTTTCGGTCCCTCGGTTAACCGTTGGAGTACCAAACGAAGTCCAAATGGTACGAAACTTGACAGGCGGTCTACCGGTAGTAAACCAAGGCCGCTTGGCAAGTCTCGGTCCAATCCGGAAATGTTTAATCCCCACACACGAAAGAAAGCTAGAAATGACCACCGGAGGAGAACGAAGCGCCGGAATGCAAAACGGACAACGGGGAAAATGCTCGAATGCATGAGATGAACACGTATGCAAATGCAATGCACATGATGACATGATATGAGATGCATGACAATGATAACAATACACGGAGACAAAACCCGAACCCGAGAAAATAAATATAACTTAATGCCGGAAACGGCAAGAGTTGGAGTACAAATTGGGAAAGTTACATCCGGGATGTTATAGTATCAGATAGAGGAACATAGTTTACCCCGAAGTTTTGGAATCAATTACACCAGACTTTGGGTACCAGGCTAGAGTTCAGTACAACCTTTCATCTGCAGACAGATGGACAGACCGAGAGAGTCAATCAGATTCTGGAGGACATGTTGAGAGCTTGTGCGCAAGATTATGGATCTAGTTGGGATGATAATTTGCCTTATGAAGAGTTCTCATATAACAACAGTTACCAAGCTAGTTTGAAGATGGCCCCTTTCGAAGCTTTGTATGGAAGGAGGTGCAGGACACCATTGATGTGGGATGAAATTGGAGACCGTCAGTTGTTCGGACCAGATTTAATTAGAGAGTCTGAAGAGAAGGTTAAGTTGATTCGTGATAGACTGAAGGTAGCTCAGTCCAGGCAAAAGAGTTATGCTGACACTAAACGCAAGGAGGTAGCCTATGAAGTCGGAGGCAGAGCATATCTCCGCGTGTCACCACTTCGAGGAGTTAAACGATTTGGAGTCATGGGAAAGTTAGCCCCAAGATTTGTAGGACCATACCAAGTTTTGGAACGTATGGGAGAAGTTTCCTACAAGTTGGAGTTACCCGAAGGTTTGTCAGGAGTTCACGATGTGTTTCACGTTTCCCAGTTGAAGAAATGCCATGCAGAGATGGCCGATATTCCTCTAAGAGATGCAGTGCCCCTGGAAGTAATTTAGTTTGAGAGTGACCTAACCTATGAGGAGAAACCCGTCAAGATTCTCGAGTTTGCCAGCCGAGTTACACACAGCAAGGTCATCAAGTTTTGCAAAGTTCAGTGGAGCCACCATACCGAGGAAGAAGCCACCTGGGAGCGAGAAGAATACCTACGGAAAGACCACCCACACCTGTTTGCTAGCCAACCCGAATCTCGAGGGCGAGATTCATCTTAAGGGGGGTAGGTTTGTAACATCCCAATTTTCAATTTGGATGTTAACCATTAGGTCATCATATGCATCCATGATTCTTGCATTTTGAATTAGTTTTATTTGGACATTTTGATCCTAGAGACCTTAAGCAACTCAAGGACCATTTGAGAGAGTTGGAGGTTTTCATAAAATTCCATTTTGACTTTTCAAAAATTGGTAAATTGGATCAAGTGATTTTTATTCGAAATTATTTTTCCAATTATTTTCAAAATAAATAAAATAATGAGAGAAGATAATATGACTTCTACAAAACATAGGAAATAATGGAAATTTACTTTTAAATAAAAATATTTATTTATTTGAATTTTTATTTGAGATTTTGTTCGGTTAAATTAGGGAACATTTGCATTTTTAAAAATTGCATTTTAGCCCAAAAAAATGTTCATGTTTTCCTAAATATTAGGAGAAGACCATGAAATTTATTTTTGGGATTTTAGGATTTCTATTTATTTTTATTTTGGATTTTTTCTCTGCGATGGAATTATTTTTTTGAAAAACAAACTCTTCGGACCGACTGGGCCGAAGCCCAGCCGGCCCAGGTCGCCGTCGCCTCGTCCCCATCCCCGTCCCCGGGACGGAGTCCCACCGCCCGACGCCGCCGCTAAAGGAAATATGCCCTAGAGGCAATAATAATGCTGTTATTTATATTTCCTTATATCATGATAAATGTTTATTATTCATGCTAGAATTGTATTAGCTGGAAACTTAGTACATGTGTGAATACATAGACAAACAAAGTGTCACTAGTTTGCCTCTACTTAACAAGCTCGTTGAATCAATGACGGTTATCTTTCCTAACCATAGACATGAGTTGTCATTTGATTAACGGGATCACATCATTAGAGAATGATGTGATTGACTTGACCCATACGTTAGCTTAGCACGATGATTGTTTAGTTTCTTGCTATTGCTTTCTCCATAACTATACATGTTCCTATGACTATGAGATCATGCAACTCCCAAATACCGGAGGAGCACTTTGCGTGCTACCAAACATCACAATGTAACTAGGTGATCATAAAGGTGCTCTACAGGTGTCTCTGATGGTGTTTGTTGAGTTGGCATGGATCAAGATTAGGATTTGTCACTCCAATTGTCGGAGAGGTATCTTTGGGCCCTCTCGGTAATGTACATCACAATAAGCCTTGCAAGCAATGTAGCTAATGAGTAAGTTACGAGATGTAACATTACAGAACGAGTAAAGAGACTTGCCGGTAACGAGATTGAACTAGGTATTGAGATACCGATGATCGAATCTCGGGCAAGTAACATATCGATGACAAAGGGAACAACGTATACCGTTATGCGGTTTGACCGATAAAGATCTTCGTAGAATATGTAGGAACCAATATGAGCATCCAGTTTCCGCTATTGGTTATTGGCCGGAGACGTGTCTCGGTCATGTCTACATAGTTCTCAAACCCATAGGGTCCGCATGCTTAACGTTCGGTGACGATCGGTATTATGAGTTTATGTGTTTTGATGTACCGAAGGTAGTTCGGAGTCCTGGATATGATCACGGACATGACAAGGAGTCTCGAAATGGTCGAGACATAAAGATCGATATATTGGAAGCCTATATTTGGACATCGGAATAGTTCCGGGTGAAATCGAGATTTTACTAGAGTATCGGGAGGTTACCGGAACCCCTCGGTAAATGTATGGGCCTTATTGGGCCATAGTGGAGAGAGAGGAGACCAGGGCAGGTCGCGCGCCCCCTCTCCCTCTGGTCCGAATTGGACTAGGAGGGGGGCGGTCCCCCCCTTTCCTTCCTCCCTCTCTCCCCCTTCCTTCTCTTCTAGTCCAACTAGGGAAGGGGGGAATCCTACTCCCGGTGGGAGTAGGATCCTCCAGGGCACGCCATAGGAGGGCCGGCCCCCCCTCCTCCACGCCTTTATATACGTGGCCAGGGGGCACCCCTAGACACACAAGTTGATCACTGATCTTTTAGCCGTGTGCGGTGCCCCCCTCCACCATAATCCACCTCAGTCATATCATAGCGGTGCTTAGGCGAAGCCCTGCATCGGTAGCTTCATCAATACCGTCATCACGCCGTCGTGCTGACGGAACTCTCCCTCGAAGCTCTACTGGATCATGAGTTCGTGGGAAGTCACCAAGCTGAATGTGTGCAGATCGCGGAGGTGTCGTACGTTCGGTACTAGGATCGGTCGATCGTGAAGCCGTAGACTACATCAACCGCGTTGTCATAACGCTTCCGCTTATGGTCTACGAGGGTAGGGTACGTGGAGTATTATTTTCCATGCTAGATGTGTTATTCTCACAATGAGTGTTTATTCACTTGTCATTGCACGAGAGTAAGGCAAAGGTATTAGGGATGCCCAGTCCCGAAATGAAAAAATGAATTTACTTTATGTTGTCAAATAATAATTCATTGGAAAGTGTTGGTATGGAAGGCACCCGTGGATACGGTTAGCTATGGAAAGTGAAACTATGGTGGAAAAGGGAATAAAATTTATTTTCTGTTTGGGAACCGCCTATGATATATCTAAGCATGGAAAGTATTGGAAACTCTAAGTCATTTTCGTTTGTGGGATGGCTACACCTCCAAAAATGTTTTTATCTCTAATTTTTTCGCTTTAAGCTCTAGCACCTCTACAAATCCCTACTTCCCTCTACGAAGGGCCTTTGTTTTACTTTATGCAATTTTTATTTTTGAATTTGAGTCTCCATCTTCTCTTATAAAAGCACCAACTAGGAGGCAATATGATCATACTTGAGTATTGGGTGTAGCTAATATGCGAGTGTGTTTCATGAATGGGTCAATGGTTGAGCATGATGGGCTAGGGATAACTTATTTTAGCGTTGATATTTTTAAAGACATGGTTGCTTGTTGATATGCTTGAGTATTTAAATTATCATGTCAAAACTAGACTATTGCTTTGAACAACATAAAAGTCCAAATGTCCATACTATAAAGAAAAGATTATGATATGACATGTTAGGCAGCATTCCACATCAAAAATTCTGTTTTTATCACTTCCCTACTCGAGGACAAGTAGGAGTTAAGCTTGGGGATGCTGATATGTCTCCAACGTATCTATAATTTTTGATTGTTCCATGTTGTTATATCATCAATCTTGGATGTTTTATAATCAATTTATAGTCATTTTATATCATTTTTTGGTACTAACCTATTGACATAGTGCCAATTGTTGTTTTTTCCATGTTTTTTACATCGCAAAAATCAATACCAAACCGAGTCCAAACACAACGAAACTTTATGGAGATTTTTTTGAACCAGAAGGAACATAATGGACCCTGGCTGCGCCTGGGGGGGTCCTCCAAGGAGAGCACAACCCACCAGGGTGCGCTAGGAGGCCTAGGCGCGCCCTGGTGGGTTGCTACCTCTTGAGCACCGCATTGGTTTTCCCTTGAAGAGGAAAGGGTGATGCAGTAGAGCAGCGTAAGTATTTCCCTCAGTTTTTGAGAAACAAGGTATCAATCCAGTAGGAGACCACGCACAAGTCACCTCGTACCTACACACACAAATAAGAACCTCGCAACCAACACGATAAAGGGGTTGTCAATCCCTTCACGGCCACTTGCAAGAGTAAGATCTGATAGAGATAATAATAATAAGAAATATTTTTGGTATTTTTATGATATAGATTGAAAGTAAAGATTGCAAAATAAAGTAGATGGGAAACTTATATGATGGCGAATAGACCAGGGGGCCATAGGTTTCACTAGTGGCTTCTGTGAAGATAGCATAAGTATTACGGTGGGTGAACAAATTACTGTCGAGCAATTGATTGAAGAGCAAATAATTATGAGAATATCTAGGCATGATCATGTATATAGGCATCACGTCCGTGACAAGTAGACCGAAACGATTCTGCATCTACTACTATTACTCCACACATCGACCGCTATCCAGCATGCATCTAGAGTATTCAGTTCATAAGAACAGAGTAACGCCTTAAGCAAGATGACATGATGTAGAGGGATCAACTCATGCAATATGGTGTAAACCCCATCTTTTTATCCTCGATGGCAACAATACAATACGTGTCATTTCCCTTTCTGTCACTAGGATCGAGCACCGCAAGATTGAACCCAAAGCTAAGCACTTCTCCCATTGCAAGAAAGATCAATCTAGTAGGCCAAACCAAACTGATAATTCGAAGAGACTTGCAAAGATAAACCAATCATACATAAGAGAATTTAGAGAAGATTCAAATATTGTTCATAGATAGACTTGATCATAAACCCACAATTCATCGGATCTCGACAAACACACTGCAAAAGAAGATTACATTGAATAGATCTCCGAGAGAATCTAGGAGAACTTTGTATTGAGATCCAAAGAGAGAGACCCGAAGGTCTGAAGTAAACTATTGGAGGGGCCATGGAGTTGATGTAGAGGCCCTCCGTGATCAATGCCCCCTCCGGCGGAACTCCGGAAAAGGCCCCAAGATGGGATCTCTTGGGTACAGAAGGTTGCGGTGGTGGAAATAGGGTTTTGTGGTGCTCCTGGATGTTTGCGGGGTATATGGATATATGTACAAGGAAGAAGTAGGTCGGTGGAGCAACGAGGGGCCCACGAGGGTGGAGGGCGCGCCCAGGGGGGTGGGTGCACCCCCCTGCCTTGTGGCCTCCTTGATTGTTTCTTGATGTCCACTCCAAGTCTCCTGGATCACGTTTGTTCCAAAAGTAACGCTCCCGATGGTTTCATTCCGTTTTGGACTCCTTTTGATATTCCTTTTCGGCGAAACTCTAAAATAGGAAGAAAAAAACAGCAATTTGGGCTGGGCCTCCGGTTAATAGGTTAGTCCCAAAAATAATATAAAAGTGTAAAAATAAGCCCATTAACATACAAAATAGATAATATAATAGCATGGAGCAATCAAAAATTATAGATACGTTGGAGACGTATCAAGCATCCCCAAGCTTAATTCCTGCTCGTCCTCGAGTAGGTAAATGATAAAAACAGAATTTTTGATGTGGAATGCTTCCTAACATATTTCTCAATGTATTTTTTCTTTATTGTGGCATGAATGTTCAGATCCAAAAGATTCAAGATAAAAGTTTAATATTGACATAGAAATAATAATACTTCAAGCATACTAACTAAGCAATCATGTCTTCTCAAAATAACATGGCCAAAGAAAGTTATCCCTACAAAATCATATAGTCTGGCTATGCTCTATCTTCATCACACAAAATATTAAATCATGCACAACCCCGATGACAAGCCAAGCAATTGTTTTATACTTTTGATGTTCTCAAACTTTTTCAATATTCACGCAATATATGAGCGTGAGCCATGGATATAGCACTATGGTGGAATAGAATGGTGGTTGTGGAGAAGACAAAAAGGATAAGATAGTCTCACATCAACTAGGCGTATCAATGGGCTATGGAGATGCCCATCAATAGATATCAATGTGAGTGAGTAGGTATTGCCATGCAGCAGATGCACTAGAGCTATATGTGTATGAAAGCTCAACAAAAGAAAATAAGTGGGTGTGCATCCAACTTGCTTACTCACGAAGAACTAGGGCAATTTGAGGAAGCCCATCATTGGAATATACAAGCCAAGTTCTATAATGTAAGATTCCCACTAGTATATGAAAGTGACAACATAGGAGACTCTCTATCATGAAGATCATGGTGCTACTTTGAAGCACAAGTGTGGAAAAAGGATAGTAACAGTGCTTGGGCGAAGCCCTGCGGTGGTAGCTTCATCAACACCGTCATCACGCCGTCGTGGTGACGGAACTCTCCCTCGAAGATCTACTAGATCGTGAGTTCGTGGGACGTCACCGAGCTGAACGTGTGCAGACCGCGGAGGTGTCGTACGTTCGGTACTAGGATCGGTTGATCATGAAGACGTATGACTACATCAACCGTGTTGTCATAATGCTTCCACTTACGACCTATGAGGGTACGTGGAAGACACTCTCCCCTCTTGTTGCTATGCATCACCATAATCTTGCGTGTGCGTAGGAATTTTTTTGAAATTACTACATTCCTCAACAGTGGTATCAGAGCCAGGTTTATGCGTAGATGTTATATGGATGAGTAGAACACAAAGGAGTTGTGGGCGTGGGTATATACAGACTGCTTGCCGTCACTAGTTGATTCTTGAATGTCATGGAGCATATGAGATGTTCCTGGAATTGAAGTTAATATTTCAAGCAAATGCCCGGATTGAGAGATATGAGGTCTCCAATAAGTTCTATAGCTGCAAAATGGAGGAGAATAGTTCTGTCAGTGAACATATACTCAGAATGTCTGGGTACTATAATCACTAGATTCAACTGGGAGTTAATCTTTCGGATGATAGTGTCATTGACAAAATTCTTCAATCACTGCCACCAAGCTACAAGAGCTTCGTAATGAACTATAATATGCAAGGGATGGATAAGGCTATTCCCGAGCTCTTCGCGATGCTAAAGGCTGCGGAGGTAGAAATCAAGATGGAGCATCAAGTGTTGATGGTAAACAAGACCACCAGTTTCAAGAAAAAGGGTAAAGGGAAGAAGGGGAACTTCAAGAAGAACGGCAAGCAAGTTGCTGCTGAAGTGAAGAAGCCCAAGTCTGGACCTAAGCCTGAGACTGAGTGCTTCTACTGCAAAGGGACTGGTCTCTAGAAGCGGAACTACCTCAAGTATTTGGCGGATAAGAAGAATGGCAAGGTGAACAATGGTATATGTGATATACATGTTATTGATGTGTACCTTACTAATGCTTGCAGTAGTACCTGGGTATTTGATACTGGTTCTGTTGCTAATATTTGTAACTCGAAACAGGGACTACGGATGAAGCGAAGATTGGCTAAGGACGAGGTGACGATGCTACCTCTACATCTACCTTCGGGATTAGTTTTAGACCTAAATAATTATTATTTGGTGCCAGCGTTGAGCATGAACATTATATCTGGATCTTCTTTGATGTGAGATGGTTATTCATTTAAATCTGAGAATAATGGTTGTTCTATTTATATGGGTAATATCTTTTATGGTCATGCACCCTTGGAGAGTGGTCTATTCTTGATGAATCTCGATAGTAGTGATATAAATATTCATAATATTGAAGCCAAAAGATGCAGAGTTGATAATGATAGTGCAACTTATTTGTGGCATTACCGTTTAGGGCATATTGGTGTAAAGCACATGAAGAAACTCCATTCTGATGGACTTTTGGAATCACTTGATTATGAATCACTTGGTACTTACAAACCATGCCTCATGGGCAAGATGACTAAAATGTTGTTCTCCGGAACAATGGAGCGAGCAACAGATTTGTTGGAAATCATACATACTGATGTATGTGGTCCGATGAATATAGAGGCTCGTGGCGAGTATCGTTATTTTCTGACCTTCACAGATGATTTGAGAAGATATGGATATATCTACTTGATGAAACATAAGTCTAAAACATTTGAAAAGTTCAAAGAATTTCAGAGTGAAGTGGAAAATCATCATAACAAGAAAATAAAGTTTCTAGATCTGATTGTGGAGGAGAATATTTGAGTTATGAGTTTGGTCTTGATTTGAAACAATGCAGAATAGTTTCGCAACTCACGCCACTCGGAACACCACAGCGTAATGGTGTGTTCGAACATTGTAATCGTACTTTACTAGATATGGTGTGATCTATGATGTCTCTTACTGATTTACCGCTATCGTTTTGGGGTTATGCTTTAGAGACGGCTGCATTCACGTTAAATAGGGCACCATCTAAATCCGTTGAGACGACACCTTATGAACTGTGGTTTGGCAAGAAACCAAAGTTGTCGTTTCTTAAAGTTTGGGGCTGCGATGCTTATGTGAAAAAGCTTCAACCTGGTAAGCTCGAACCCAAATCGGAGAAATGTGTCTTCATAGGATACCCAAAGGAGAATGTTGGGTATACCTTCTATCAGAGATCCGAAGGCAAGACATTCGTTGCTAAGAATGGATCCTTTCTAGAGAAGGAGTTTCTCTCGAAAGAAGAGAGTGGGAGGAAAGTAGCTTGATGAGGTAACTATACTTGCTACCTTATTGGAAAGTTGTTCATCACAGAAATCTGTCCCTATGACTCCTACACCAATTAGTGAGGAAGGTAATGATGAAGATCATGGAACTTCAGATCAAGTTACTACCAAACCTCGTAGGTCAACCAGAGTAAGATCCGCACCAGAGTGGTACGGTAATCATGTTCTGGAGGTCATGTTACTTTCCCATGACGAACCTATGAACTATGAGGATGTGATGATGAGCCCAGATTCCGCAAAATGGCGTGAAGCCATGAAATCTGAGATGGGATCCATGTATGAGAACAAAGTGTGGACTTTGGTTGACTTGCCTGATGATCGGCAAGCCATCGAGAATAAATGGATCTTCAAGAAGAAGACTAACGCTAACGGTAATGTTACTGTCTACAAAGCTCGACTTGTTGCGAAAGGTTTTCGACAAGTTCAAGGAGTTGACTACGATGAGACTTTCTCACCCGTAGCGATGCTTAAGTCCATCCGAATCATGTTAGCAATTGCCGCATTTTATGATTATGAAATTTGGCAAATGGATGTAAAGACTGCATTCCTGAATGGATTTCTAGAAGAGGAGTTGTATATGATGCAACCTGAAGGTTTTATCGATCCAAAGGATGCTAACAAAGTGTGTAAGCTCCAGCGATCCATCTATGGACTGGTGCAGGCATCTCGGAGTTGGAATAAACATTTTGATAGTGTGATCAAAGCATGTGGTTTTATACAGACTTTTGGAGAAGCCTATATTTATAAGAAAGTGAGTGGGAGCTCTGTAGCATTTCTAATATTATATGTGGATGACATATTGTTGATTGTAAATGATATAGAATTTCTGGATAGCATAAAAGGATATTTGAATAAGAGTTTTTAAATGAAAGACCTCGGTGAAGCTGCATATATATTGGGCATCAAGATCTATAGAGATAGATCAAGACGCTTAATTGGACTTTCACAAAGCACATACCTTGATAAAGCTTTGAAGATGTTCAAAATGGATCAGGCAAAGAAAGGGTTCTTGACTGTGTTACAAGGTGTGAAGTTGAGTTAGACTCAATGCCCGACCACTGCAGAAGATAGAGAGAAAATGAAAGGTGTTCCCTATGCTTCAGCCATAGGCTCTATCATGTATGCAATGATGTGTACCAGACCTGATGTGTGCCTTGCTATAAGTTTAGCAGGGAGGTACCAAAGTAATCCAGGAGTGGATCACTGGACAGCGGTCAAGAACATCCTGAAATACCTGAAAAGGACTAAGGATATGTTTCACGTATATGGAGGTGACAAAGAGCTCATCGTAAACGGTTACATTGATGCAAGCTTTAACACTGATCTGGGTGACTCTAAGTCACAAACCGGATACGTGTTTTTATTAAATGGTGGAGCTGTCAGTTGGTGCAGTTCCAAGCAGAGCGTCGTGGCGGGATCTACGTGTGAAGCAGAATACATAGCTGCTTCAGAAGCAGCAAATGAAGGAGTCTGGATGAAGGAGTTCATATTCGATCTAGGTGTCATACCAAGTGCATCGGGTCCAATGAAAATCTTTTGTGACAATATTGGTGCAATTGCCTTGGCAAAGGAATCCAGATTTCACAAGAGAACCAAGCACATCAAGAGACGCTTCAATTCCATCCGCGATCAAGTCAGGGAGGGAGACATAGAGATTTGCAAGATACATACGAATCTGAATGTTGTAGACCCGTTGACTAAGCCTCTCTCACGAGCAAAACATGATCAGCATCAAAACTCCATGGGTCTTAGAATCATTACTGTGTAATCTAGATTATTGACTCTAGTGCAAGTGGGAGACTGAAGGAAATATGCCCTAGAGGCAATAATAAAGTTGTTATTTATATTTCCTTATATCATGATAAATGTTTATTATTCATGCTAGAATTGTATTAACCAGAAACTTAGTACATGTATGAATACATAGACAAACAAAGTGTCCCTAGTTTGCCTCTACTTAACTAGATCGTTGAATCAATGATGGTTATGTCTCCTAACCATAGACATGAGTTGTCATTTGATTAACGGGATAACATCATTAGAGAATGATGTGATTGACTTGACCCATCCGTTAGCTTACCATGATGATCTTTTAGTTTATTGCTATTGCTTTCACCATAACTATACATGTTCCTATGACTATGAGATCATGCAACTCCCGAATACCGAAGGAACACTTTGCGTGCTACCAAACGTCACAACGTAACTGGGTGATCATAAAGGTGCTCTACAGGTGTCTCCGATGGTGTTTGTTGAGTTGGCATGGATCAAGATGAGGATTTGTCACTCCGATTGTCGGAGAGGTATCTCTGGGCCCTCTCGGTAATGTACATCACAATAAGCCTTGCAAGCAATGTAGCTAATGAGTTAGTTACGGGATGTAACATTACAGAACGAGTAAAGAGACTTGCCGATAACAAGATTAAACTAGGTATTGAGATACCGACGATCGAATCTCGGGCAAGTAACATACCGATGACAAAGGGAACAACGTATACCGTTATGCGGTTTGACCGATAAAGATCTTCGTAGAATATGTAGGAACCAATATGAGCATCCAGGTTCCGCTATTGGTTATTGACCGGAGATGTATCTCGATCATGTCTACATAGTTCTCGAACCCGTAGGGTCCGCACGCTTAACGTTCGGTGACGATCGGGATTATGAGTTTATGTGTTTTGGTGTACCGAAGGTAGTTCGAAGTCCCGGATATGATCACGGACATGACGAGGAGTCTTGAAATGTTTGAGGCATAAAGTTCGGTATATTCTTCGGTATATTCGAAGCCTATATTTGGACATCGGAATAGTTCTTGGTGAAATCAGGATTTTACTAGAGTACCGGGAGGTTACCGGAACCCCACGGTAAATGTATGATCCTTATTGGGCCATAGTGGAGAGAGAGAGGAGACCAGGGTAGGTCGCGCGCCCCCCTCTCCCTCTGGTCCAAATTGTACTAGGAGGGGGCGGTGCCCCCCTTTCCTTCCTCCCTCTCTCCCCTTCCTCGCCATAGGAGGGCCATCCCTCCCCCTCCTCCACTCCTTTATACGTGGCCAGGGGCACCCCTAGACACACAAGTTGATCATTGATCTTTTAGCCATGTGCGGTGCCCCCCTCCACCATAATCCACCTCGGTCATATCATAGCGGTGCTTAAGTGAAGCCCTGCGTCGGTAGCGTCATCAACACCGTCATCACGCTGTCGTGCTGACGGAACTCTCCCTCGAAGCTCTACTGGATCGTGAGGTCATGGGACGTCAACGAGCTAAACGTGTGCAGATCACAGAGGTGTCGTACGTTCGGTACTAGGATCGGTTGATCGTGAAGACGTATGACTACATCAACCGCATTGTCATAACGCTTCCTCTTACGGTCTACGAGGGTACGTGGACAACAGTCTCCCCTCTCATTGCTATGCATCACCATGATCTTGCGTGTGCGTAGGATTTTTTTGAAATTACCGCGTTCCCCAACAGCCGTCGCTCGAGTCCGAGCCGGACTCCGTCTCCCCACCGCCTTGCCCCTCCCCCAAGCACCCCCCGGCCCCTTTATATAGGGCTGAGGCCCGTCCCCCTCCTCCCCATCAAGCCGCCGCCGCCCGTGCTGCACCATCGCCCGAGCCGCCCCGCCGCCGCTAGCTGTCGCCGAAGCCGACGTCCCATCTCGCCGGAGCAACGCGTCGCCGCCGCCGGTTTTTCCTTCCCCGAACCGGTATAAACCGAATAACCCGACCTTTTTTAAGATCGGTTTATTATTTTAGGTTTCCTTAAATAGCGAGTGTTCACCCGTTTAGATCTGTTAACGAACGAATTCATTCGTTAGTTTCTGTTAGCGAACGTTTTTTTGTCAGATTTTTCTTTTTAGTTTCATTTTCGGACAGGGACCGATCCGTAATTATTTTCTTCACAAATTAGTCCCTGATCTTCAAACCCTCACTACTTTTTGCTCGTTTATCCAAATCCAGTGAAACCAACGCCAAAATCTTCGTCGTGTTCCCCTCTGTCCAGATTAACAACTTGAACATGATTTTGGAAATTTAAAATTTGGTTTCAAGAAGATTTGAATTTGAACTTCTTTTGATCATAGTTTGTGTTTCGTAACTCCGGTTCGATTGATTTTTTTTTGCAAATCAAAGCTCTTCACTTGAACTTTCAGTTTAGATCTTTTATTTTAGTTTTACCTTTGCATCTTATGATTGAGTGCTTATGTATGCTATTGTTTGTTCACGATAGAGTTTCCGGAGTGCGAGGCTTGCTACTACGAATCTCTAGGGTTTTCCCATCGTCAGCAAGGCAAGTAACACTTTGATCACATTCCTTCATTACCCAGCTTTTATGCATTAGTTTCAACCCTCAATCGTTGCATGAGTAGGATTTGATAACATGTGGGTATTGGGAAGTAGTTGATGAGGTAGGAACATTTTGTCTTATATTCAAACCTCGGGTTTTCTACATTATGATTGCACTACTTTGCTATGCTCGTAGACGTGGATTGGTATGTGAGATTCGTGAAAGATATGAGAGTTATTCATAACTAAGGGAAACTTAAGGTGGCTACTTTAATACACATCTGCGTGGATTGGTTGCGGGCACCTGAAGCAATCCAGTGTTGTCCTAGGATATCCCGCAGTGCCCGTGTGATCATCCTATGGTTTGCCACCCAGGCTCAAAGGGATCATAATATTATTCATGCTAGAAACTTCTGTGTGCAGCCACAAGCCATTATGGGCTCTAGCATAGTTGAGTATGTTGTGTGACCTCTTTCAGTGGTAGGCTAGTAGATGTAGGGGAAAGCAGGTGGTACTATCTACCCAGAGTAAAGAGTTAATGGTTCTGAAAGACTGTGTCTCGGACATCCGTTTCTCAAACATCTTGTAGTGCGAGAAATCCAATGAAGGAGATCGGGTCTTGTGGGGAAAAGTGCACAAACCTCTGTAGAGTGTACAAACTAATCATGGTTAGCCGTGTCCCCGGTTATGGACATCTTGAGCATCTGGTAATTGAATTATTGATTTGATCTCATCACTTTGCTTAATGAAATTGTTGGGTTATAATTATTATTTTGGGATTGAGTTGGAGGAACCTTCTCAATAATGTCATAAAAATTGTAGTTAAATAAAATATAACCATAGAGCCTCCACCAGCCAAATATGCATGTAGTGATAGTTGTTATTTTGTTCATTGCTCTATAGTGTTATCTTGCCAGCATATTCCATGTGCTGAACTACACGGCTGCAACGTATCATGTTGCAGAATTTTCAGATGAAGAGTAAGGTGCGATAGGTCATTGTCATGCACTCAGTCTTGCCGTGGAGTTGGATGGACTCATTTATCTTTGATGCTTCCGTAGTTATCTTATTTATATGGCCTTCAGCCATATTATTGTAATTAGTACTCTTTCTGAGACACTCGTTGTAATAAGTGTGTGATTGAACTCTGCAATAAATCCTCGAGTATTGTGTGTGTCAGCAATACCGATCCAGGGATGACACTTAAGCATAGAGATTACGGTCCATTGGGATCGGGTCGCTACAACATATGGATCTGAATGTTGCAGACCCGTAGACTAAACTTCTCTCACAAGCAAAACATGATCAATCTTTTGGTGTTAATCACATAGCGATGTGAACTAGATTATTGACTCTAGTAAACCCTTTGGGTATTAGTCACATGAAGATGTGAACTAATCACATAAAGATGTGAACTATTGGTGTGAAATCACATGACCATGTGAACTAGATTATTGACTCTAGTGTAAGTGGGAGACTGAAGGAAATATGCCCTACATGCAATAATAAAGTTGTTATTTATATTTCCTTATATCATGATAAATTTTTATTATTCATGCTAGAATTGTATTAACCGGAAACTTAGTACATGTGTGAATACATAGACAAACAAAGTACCCCTAGTATGCCTCACTTGACTAGCTCGTTAATCAAAGATGGTTAAGTTTCCTAGCCATAGAAATGTGTTGTCATTTGATGAACGAGGTCACATCATTGGAGAATGATGTGATGGACAAGACCCATCCGTTAGCTTAGCACTATGATCGTTTAGTTTATTGCTATTGCTTTCTTCATGACTTATACATGTTCCTCAGACTATGAGATTATGCAACTCCCGAATACCGGAGGAACACCTTGTGTGCTATCAAACGTCATAACATAACTGGGTGATTATAAATATGCTCTACAGGTGTCTCCGATGGTGTTTGTTGAGTTGGCATAGATCTAGATTAGGATTTGTCACTCTGTGTATTGGAGAGGTATCTCTGGGCCCTCTCGGTAATGTGACCAATGAGTTAGTCACAGGATGATGCATTACGGAACGAGTCAATAGACTTGCCGATAACGACATTGAACTAGGTATGATGATACCAACGATCGAATCTCGGGCAAGTAACATACCGATGACAAAGGGAACAACGTATGTTGTTATGCGGTTTGACCGATAAAGATCTTCGTAGAATATGTAGGAGCCAATATGAGCATCCAGGTTCCGCTATTGGTTATTGACCGAAGATGTGTCTCGGTCATGTCTACATAGTTCTCGAACCCGTAGGGTCTGCACGCTTAGCGTTCGATGACGATATGTATTATGAGTTATGTGATTTGATGTACCTAAGGTTGTTTGGAGTCCCGAATGAGATCACGGACATGACAAGGAGTCTCAAAATGGTCGAGACATAAAGATTGATATATCTGAAGGTTATATTCGGACACCGGAATGGTTCCGAAGTGTCTCGGGTATTTTCCGGAGTACCGGGAGGTTACTGGAACCCCCAGGGGATTAATGGGCCTTAGTGGAGAAGAGAGAGGGCCGGCTAGAGGTGGCGCCCCCCCCCCTGCCCAGTACGAATTGGACAAGGGGAAGGGGGGCGCCCCCCTCCTTCCTTCTCTTCTCTCCTCTTTCCCTTCTTTTCCTTCTTGGACTAGGAAAGGGGGAAACCTACTCCTTCTTGGACTAGGAAAGGGGGAAACCTACTCCTACTAGGAGTAGGATTCCTCCCCCCTTGGCGCGCCCCTTGTGGCCGGCCTTCCTCCTCCTCCCCTCTTTTATATACGGGGGAGGGGGCACCCCATAGACACACAAGTTGATCTTTAGCCGTGTGCGGTGCCCCCCTCCATAGTTTTCCACCTCGGTCATATTGTTGTAGTGCTTAGGCAAAGCCCTGCGTTGGTAACTTCATCATCACCATCAACACGGCGTCGTGCTGACGAAACTCACTGTCGGCCTCAGCTGGATCATGGGTACGAGGGACGTCACCGAGCTGAACGTGTGCAGATCGCGGAGGTGCCGTGCATTCGGTACTTGATCGGTTGGATCGCGAAGACGTTCGACTACATCAACCGCGTTACTTAACGCTTCCACTTTCGGTCTAAGAGGGTACGTAGATACACTCTCCCCTCTCGTTGTTATGCATCTCCTAGATAGATCTTACGTGATCGTAGGAATTTTTTTGAAATACTAAGTTCCCCAACAAAGATTAGATGCTATTGAAAAGAAAATGCTTACTAAAGAGCATATTGAAAATTTGGATAAAAATATGCATAATTTTGCTACTAATATTGGGTCAAAAGCGGGAGAAGTTTTTAAGTTGTTAAAGGAAAAGGGGACCGTAATTCATGAAAGAATTGAAGAAAGTCCATCTCAGATTGATAAATTAGAAGAAATCTTTAGTAATTTGAGCACGGCTTTTGCTTCCACTAAAACTATTGAAAAAACTCCCGTAAAGATTGGCAAGACTACTCAAGTTACTAAGAAAAAGGGTGCAACTTCTAGTAATAGCAAAGAGGATCTTAAGATGATTAGCATTCACCCGGATTTTGTTGAAGCTATAAGAGATCCCTTTGGTAAGAATGAATTCTTTAAAATTGTTCCTAGGAGTATTGTCATTGAAAATCTTTATGCTTAATCTTTGAAGAATTCTAAGTGTTTGATTGAAGATTTGAACAAGGATGACAAAACTTAGATCCTTGCTTTATGCCTAGCTAAGGGTGTAAAACTATAGCGCTTGTTGGAGGCAACCCAATGAATAAAATTATTTTTTGCTTTTTTCTTCATGTTTTTGAGTTATAGCACAATTATGCTACTATTATGATTGTGTTTTTATGTTTTAGTTAGTGTTTGTGCCAAGTAAAGCCTTTAGGATCTTCTTCGGTGATAGTTGTTTGATCTTGCTGAAAAAACAGAAACTTTCGCGCTCACGAAAAAAATTATCCTTTTTTAACACAGAGCGATAAAATACCCATTCCACTTGCAGTAGATCAATATATAAATTGCTCAGGTATTTTCTAATTTTGGAGTTACAGAAGTATTAGAAATAGTCAGATTGCTACAGACTCTTCTGTTTTGACAGATTCTGTTTTCTTTGCATTGTGTGCTTATTTTGATGGCTCTATGGTTTTCTTTGACAAGTATTTGCCATAGAAAAGTTGGAATATAGTAGATATAATGCAAGAACAGAATATGAATTGGTTTGATACAACACTTATAGTAGTGATTTATTTTCTTATACTAACGGATCTCACGAAGGTTTTGTTGAGTTTTGTGTGATTGAAGTTTTCAAGTTTTGGGTTATCTTATGATGGATGAAGGAATAAGGAGTAGAAGAGCCTAAGCTTGGGGATGCCCCAGCATCCCAAGCTATTATCCAAAAATGAGAAACCAACTAAGCTTGGGGATGCCCCCGAGTGGCATCCCCTCTTTCTTCTAACGACCATCGGTATTTTACTCGAAGCTATATTTTTATTCGTCACATACTATGTGTTTTGCTTGGAGCGTCTTGTATGATATGAGTCTTTGCTTGCTTTATTTTGTGTCTTAAGTCTTGATCCCTTGCTGGACAAACCTATTTGAGAGAGCCAAAATTATGTCATGACTTGTTAGAATTGCTCTCTTTGCTTCACTTAAATCTTTAATGAGCTATGGACTTGCTCTAGTGCTTCGCTTATATCTTTTTGAGCACGATGTGCTTTAGTATTTTTGAAGAAATGCTCCCTTGCTTCACTTATATTTATTTGAGAGTTAGTAAAATTTTCAAGAAATTCTCTCTTGCTTCACTTAAATTATTTTGAGAGAAGGCAAAATTATGCTCATAATCTTCACTTATATTTGTTTGAGCATATCAAAAGCAACACATGAAAATTAGTCCCAAAGTGATAGATATCCAAGAAGGATATAATAAAAACTTCCATTAAGATCATTGGACAAAATAAACTTGATTCTTAGTAATAGTTTTGAGATATGATGATGTGATATGTGAGTCATCTTGATGAGTAATTATGCTTTAGTAAGAATATTGGTGTTAAGGTTTGTGATTCCCTATGCAAGCACGAAAGTCAATAGTCATGCAATGAAATTATATCCTACTTGTGGTGCACTATTCGGTGTTAATTATGCTTAATGCTCGCTTATGAGATTATCTGTTTCGTGTTTGGTCGCTTCTCAATCTTTTGCTAGCCTTCATTTTGCACTAAGTATGATCTCTACTTGTGCATCCAAAATCCTTTAAACCAGTTTTGCCACATGAGTCCACTATATCTACCTATATGCGGTATTCTTTTGCTGTTTTAAGCAAATTTGTATGTGCCATCTCTAATTTTCAAAATAAACTTCTCTTTGTGTGTTCGTTCCGCTCGCGGAGCGGTGAGGGGTGGCTAATATTTTCCATGCTAGATGTGTTATTCTCACGATGAGTGTTTATTCACTTGTCATTACACGAGAGTAAGGCAAAGGTATTAGGGATGCCCAGTCCCGAAATGAAAAAAAATGAATTTACTTTATGTTGTCAAATAATAAATTCATTGGAAAGTGTTGGTATGGAAGGCACCCGTGGATACGGTTAGCCATGGAAAGTGAAAGTATGGTGGAAAAAGGAATAAATTTTATTTTCTGTTTGGGAACCGCCTATGATATATCTAAGCATGGAAAGTATTGGGAACTCTAAGTCATTTTCGTTGGTGGGATGGATACACCTCCAAAAATGTTTTTATCTCTAAGTTTTTCGCTTTCAGCTCTAGCACCTCTACAAATCCCTACTTCCCTCTACAAAGGGCCTTCCTTTTACTTTATGCAATTTTTATTTTTGAATTTGAGTCTCCATCTTCTCTTATAAAAGCACCAACTAGGAGGCAATATGATCGTACTTGAGTATTGGGTGTAGCTAATATGCGAGTGTGTTTCATGAATGGATCAATGGTTGAGCATGATGGGCTAGGGATAACTTATTTTAGCGTTGATATTTTGAAAGACATGGTTGCTTGTTGATATGCTTGAGTATTTAAATTATCATGTCAAAACTAGACTATTGCTTTGAACAACATAAAAGTCCAAATGTCCATACTATAAAGAGAAGAATATCATATGACATGTTAAGCAGCATTCCACATCAAAAATTCTGTTTTTATCACTTCCCTACTCGAGGACGAGTAGGAGTTAAGCTTGGGGGTGCTGATATGTCTCCAACGTATCTATAATTTTTGATTGTTCCATGCTGTTATATTATCAATCTTGGATGTTTTATAACCAATTATAGTCATTTTATATCATCTTTTTGGTACTAACCTATTGACATAGTGCCAGTTGCTGTTTTTTCCATGTTTTTTACATCGCAGAAAATCAATACCAAACGGAGTCCAAATGCAACGAAACTTTATGGAAATTTTTTTGGACCAGAAGGAACATAATGGGCCTTGGCTGCGCCTGGGGGGTGCTCCGAGGAGAGCACACCCCACCAGGGCACGCTAGGAGGCCTAGGCGCGCCCTGGTGGGTTGCTACCTCTTGAGCACTGCATTGGTTTTCCCTTGAAGAGGAAAGGGTGATGAAGTAGAGCAGCGTAAGTATTTCCCTTGGTTTTTGAGAACCAAGCTATCAATCCAGTAGGAGACCACGCGCAAGTCACCTCGTACCTACACACACAAATAAGAACCTCACAACCAACGCGATAAAGGGCTTGTCAATCCCTTCACGATCACTTGCAAGAGTGAGATCTGATATAGATGATAATAATAATAATAAGATAAATATTTTTGCTATTTTTATGATATAGATTGAAAGTAAAGATTGCAAAATAAAGTAGATGGGAAACTTATATGATGGAGAATAAACCCAGGGGCCATAGGTTTCACTAGTGGCTTCTCTCAAGATAGCATAAGTATTACGGTGGGTGAACAAATTACTGTCGAGCAATTGATAGAAAAGAGAATAATTATGAGAATATCTAGGCATGATCATGTATATAGGCATCACGTCCGTGACAAGTAGACCGAAATGATTCTGCATCTACTACTATTACTCCACACATCGACCGCTATCCAGCATGCATCTAGAGTATTAAGTTCATAAGAACAGAGTAATGCCTTAAGCAAGATGACATGATGTAGAGGGATAAACTCACGCAATATGATGTAAACCCCATCTTTTTATCCTCGATGGCAACAATACAATACGTGTCGTTTCCCTTCCTGTCACTGGGATCGAGCACCGCAAGATTGAACCCAAAGCTAAGCACTTCTCCCATTGCAAGAAAGATCAATCTAGTAGGCCAAACCAAACTGATAATTCGAATAGACTTGCAAAGATAAACCAATCATACATAAAATAATTCAGAGAAGATTCAAATATTGTTCATAGATAGACTTGATCATAAACCCACAATTCATCGGATCTCGACAAACACACCGCAAAAGAAGATTACATCGAATAGATCTCCAAGAGAATCCAGGAGAACTTTGTATTGAGATCCAAAGAGAGAGAAGAAGACATCTAACTACTAGTTATGGACCCAAAGGTCTGAAGTAAACTACACACACATCATCGGAGGGGCCATGGAGTTGATGTAGAGGCCCTCCGTGATCAATGCCCCCTCTGGCGGAGCTCCGGAGGAGGCTCCAAGATGGGATCTCTTGGGTACAGAAGGTTGCAGCGGTGGAAATAGGGTTTCGTGGTGCTCCTGGATGTTTGCGGGGTATATGGATATATACAGGAGGAAGAAGTAGGTCGGTCGAGCAACGAGGGGCCCACGAGGGTGGAGGGCGCGCCCCCGGCCTCGTGGCCTCCTTGATTATTTATTGACATCCACTCCAAGTCTCCTAGATCACGTTTGTTCCAAAAATAACGCTCCCGAAGGGTTCATTTCGTTTGGACTCCTTTTGATATTCCTTTTTGGCGAAACTCTAAAATAGGCAAAAACAACAATTTGGGCTGGGCCTCCGGTTAATTGGTTAGTCCCAAAATAATATAAAAGTGTAAAAATAAGCCCATTAACATCAAGAATATATAATATAATAGCAGGGAGCAATCAAAAATTATAGATACGTTGGAGATGTACCAAGCATCCCCAAGCTTAATTCCTGCTCATCCTCGAGTAGGTAAATGATAAAAACAGAAATTTTGATGTGGAATGCTTCCTAACATATTTCTCAATGTAATTTTTCTTTATTGTGGCATGAATGTTCAGATCCGAAAGATTCAAGATAAAAGTTTAATATTGACATAGAAATAATAATACTTCAAGCATACTAACTAAGCAATCATGTCTTCTCAAAATAACATGGCCAAAGAAAGTTATCCCTACAAAATCATATAGTATGGCTATGCTCTATCTTCATCACACAAAATATTAAATCATGCACAACCCCGATGACAAGCCAAGCAATTGTTTCATACTTTTGATGTTCTCAAACTTTTTTTATCTTCATCCAATATATGAGCGTGAGCCATGGATATAGCACTATGGTGGAATAGAATGGTGGTTGTGGAGAAGGCAAAAAGGAGAAGATAGTCTCACATCAACTAGGCGTATCAATGGGCTATGGAGATGCCCCTCAATAGATATCAATGTGAGTGAGTAGGGATTGCCATGCAACGGATGCACTAGAGCTATAAGTGTCTGAAAGCTCAACAAAAGAAACTAAGAGGGTGTGCACCCAACTTGCTTGCTCACGAAGACCTAGGGCAATTTGAGGAAGCCCATCATTGGAATATACAAGCCAAGTTCTATAATCTAAGATTCCCACTAGTTTATGAAAGTGACAACATAGGATACTCTCTATCATGAAGATCATGGTGCTACTTTGAAGCACAAATGTGGAAAAAGGATAGTAACATTGTCCCTTCTCTCTTTTTCTCTCATTTTTTTTATTTGGGCCTTCTTTTTTTTCTCTTTTTTAATTTTTCATTTTTCATCCGGAGTCTCATCCCGACTTGTGGGGGAATCATAGTCTCCATCATCCTTTCCTCACTGGGACAATGCTCTAATAATGATGATCATCACACTTCTTTTTACTTACAACTCAATAATTACAACTCAATAGTTAGAACAAAATATGATTCTATGTGAATGCCTCCGGCAGTATACCGGGATATGCAATGAATCAAGAGTGACATGTATAAAAGAACTATGAACGGTGGCTTTGCCACAAATACGATGTCAACTACATGATCATGCAAAGCAATATGACAATGATGAAGCGTGTCATAATAATGGAACAGTGGAAAGTTGCATGGCAATATATCTCGGAATGGCTATGGAAATGCCATAATAGGTAGGTATGGTGGCTGTTTTGAGGAAGGTATATGGTGGGTTTATGGTACCGGCGAAAGTTGCGTGGTACTAGAGAGGCTAGCAATGGTGGAAGGGTGAGGGTGCGCATAATCCATGGACTCAACATTAGTCATAAATAACTCACATACTTATTGCAAAAATTTATTAGTTATCAAAACACAGTACTACGAGCATGCTCCTAGGGGGATAGATTAGTAGGAAAAGACCATCGCTCGTCCCCGACCGCCACTCATAAGGAAGGCAATCAATAAATAAATCATGCTCCGACTTCATCACATAACGGTTCACCATACGTGCATGCTACGGGAATCACAAACTTCAACACAAGTATTTCTCAAATTCACAACTACTCAACTAGCATGACTCTAATATCACCATCTCCATATCTCAAAACCATCATCAAGTATTAAACTTCTCTTAGTATTCAATGCACTTATATGAAAGTTTTTATTATGCCTAAAAGAAAATTGCCAGGTTGTTCTAAAGGACTCTCAAAATAATATAAGTGAAGAATGAGAGATCAATTATTTATATAAAATAAAACCACCACCATGCTCTAAAAGATATAAGTGAAGCACTAGAGCAAAAACTATATAGCTCAAAAGATATAAGTGAAGCACATAGAGTATTCTAATATATTCCAATTCATGTGTGTGTCTCTCAAAAGGTGTGTACAGCAAGGATGATTGTGGTAAACTAAGAAGCAAAGACTCAAATCATACAAGACACTCCAAGAAAAACACATATCATGTGGCAAATAAAAATATAGCTCCAAGTAAAGTTACCGATGAACGAAGACAAAAGAGGGGATGCCTTCCTGGGCATCCCCAAGCTTAGGCTTTGTTTGCCCTTGTATTTTACCTTGGGATGCCATGGTCATCCCCAAGCTTAGGCTCTTGCCACTCCTTGTTCTATAATCCATCAAATCTTTACCCAAAACTTGAAAACTTCACAACACAAAACTTAACAGAAAAATCTCGTGTGCTCCGTTAGCGAAAGAAAACAAAACACCACTTCAAGGTACTGTAATGAACTCATTATTTATTTATATTGGTGTTATACCTACTGTATTACAACTTCTCTATGGTTTATAAACTCTTTTACTAGCCATAGATTCATCAAAATAAGCAAACAACACACAAAAAACAGAATCTGTCAAAATAGAACAGTCTGTAGTAATCTGTAATTAACGCAAACTTCTGGAACCTCAAAAATTCTAAAATAAATTTCTCGACGTGAGGAATTTATCTATTAATCATCTTCAACAAGAATTAACTAAATATCACTCTTCAATAAAAAATGGCAGCAATTCTCGTGAGCGCTAAAGTTTCTGTTTTTTACAGCAAGATCAAAAAGACTTTCCCCAAGTCTTCCCAACGGTTCTACTTGGAACAAACACTAACTAAACACAAAAAAACACAACCAAAACAGAGGCTAGATAAATTTTTTATTACTAAACAGAAGCAAAAAAGCAAGGAATAAAAATAAAATTGGGTTTCCTCCCAACAAGCGCTATCGTTTAACGCCCCTAGCTAGGCATAAAAGTGAGGATAGATCTAGGTATTGCCATCTTTGGTAGGCAATCCATAAGTGGATCTCATAATATATTCATATGGTAATTTAATTTTATTTATAGGGAAGTGTTCCATGCCTTTCCTTAACAGAAATTGGAATTTAATATTCCCTTCCTTTATATCAATAATTGCACCAATCATTCTAAGGAAAGGTCTACCAAGAATAATATGACGAGAATGATTGCAATCTATATCAAGAACAATGAAATCTACGGGCACACAATTCCTATTTGCAACAATAAGAACATCATTAATCTTTCCCATAGGTTTCTTAATAGTGGAATCCACAAGGTGCAAGTTTAAAGCACAATCATCAAATTCACGGAAACCTAGCAAATCACACAAAGTTTTTGGGATCGTGGAAATACTAGCACCCAGATCACACAAATCATAGCATTCATGATCTTTAATTTTAATTTTAATTGTAGGTTCCCACTCATCATAAAGTTTTCTAGGGATAGAAACTTCCAACTCAAGTTTTTCTTCATAAGATTGCATCAAAGCATCAACGCTATGTTTAGTAAAAGCTTTATTTTGACTATAAGCATGAGGAGAATTTAGCACGGATTGAAACAAGGAAATACAATCTATCAAAGAGCAATTACCATAATTAAATTCCTTGAAATCCAAGATAGTGGGTTCATTACTATCTAAAGTTTTAATCTCTTCAATCCCACTTTTAACAATTTTTGCATCAAGATCTAAAACTCCGAATTTTTGGGACGCCTTCTAAATAAAGTTGACTCATCTCCAGTCCCATCATTATAAAGATTCATATTGCAAAACAAATATTTAATAGGGGACACACCAATTACTTTTATATCTTCATCTTTATTATCATGGAAACTAGAAGAACACGCTTTCACAAAGCAATCTTTTTTAGCATGCATCCTAGCGGTTCTTTCTTTGCACTCATCAATGGAAATTCTCATGGCTTTGAGAGACTCATTGATATCATGCTTAGGTGGAATAGATCTAAGTTTCAAAGAATCAACATCAAGAGAAATTGTATCCACGTTCCTAGCCAACTCATCAATCTTAAGCAATTTTTCTTCAATCAAAGCATTGAAATTCTTTTGCGAACCAATAAATTCTTTAATACTAGATTCAAAATCAGAGGGCATATTATTATAATTTCCAAAAGAATTTTTGTAGGAATTACCATAATTATTAGAGGAATTACTAGGAAACGGCCTAGAATTAAAATTACCTCTATACACATTGTTACCAAAATTGTTCCTACCAACAAAATTCACATTCATAGATTCATTATTATTCTCAATCAAAGTAGACAAAGGAATATCATTAGGATCAGTAGGAGCACTCTTATTAGCAAACAATTTCATAAGTTCATCCATCTTTCCACTCAAAACATTAATCTCTTCAATCACATGAACCTTTTTACTAGTAGATCTTTGAGTGTGCCATTGAGAATAATTAACCATAATATTATCTAGGAGTTTGGTAGCTTCTCCTAAAGTGATTTCCATAAAAGTGCCTCCCACGGCCGAATCTAAAAGATTTCTAGAAGCAAAATTCAATCTGGCATAAAAAATTTGTATAATCGTCCATAAATTCAAACCATGTGTAGGGCAATTACGTATCATTAATTTCATCCTCTCCCAAGCTTGTGCAACATGCTCATGATCAAGTTGCTTAAAATTCACAATATCATTTCTAAGAGAGATGATGTTAGCGGGAGGAAAATACTTAGAGATAAACGCATCTTTGCAATTATTCCATAAATCAATACTACTTTTAGGCAAAGACGAAAACCAAGCTTTAGCACGATCTCTAAGCGAAAACAGAAATAGCTTAAGCTCAACAATATCATTATCCACATCTTTCTTATTTTGCATATCACACAAATCAACAAAGTTGTTTAGATGAGTAGCGACATCTTCACTAGGAAGGCCAGAAAACGGATCTTTCATGACAAGATTCAGCAAGGCAGTATTAATCTCACAAGATTCAGCATCGGTAAGAGGAGCAATCAGAGTGCTAATAAAATCATTATTGTTGGTATTGGCGAAGTCACATAATTTAGTATTATCTCGAGCCATCGTTACAAGCAAGCAATCCAACACACAAGCAAACAAGAAACAGGCAAAAGAGGCAAATAGAAAAGGAGAAGGGGAACGAAAAAAGAGGTCGAATAAAATGGCAAGGGTGAAGTGGGGGAGAGGCAAATGGCAAATAATGTAATGTGAAGGATAAGAGTTGTGATGGGTACTTGGTATGTCTTGACTTGGCGTAGATCTCCCCGGCAACGGCGCCAGAAATCCTTCTTGCTACCTCTTGAGCACTGCGTTGGTTTTCCCTTGAAGAGGAAAGGGTGATGCAGTAGAGTAGCGTAAGTATTTCCCTCGGTTTTTGAGAACCAAAGTATCAATCCGGTAGGAGACCACACGCAAGTCACCTCGTACCTACACACACAAATAAGAACCCCGCAACCAACGCGATAACGGGGTTGTCAATCCCTCCACGGTCACTTGCAAGAGTGAGATCTGATAGAGATAATAATAATAAGATAAATATTTTTGATATTTTTATGATATAGATTGAAAGTAAAGATTGCAAAATAAAGTAGATGGGAAACTTATATGATGGAGAATAGACCCGGGGGCCATAGGTTTCACTAGTGGCTTCTCTCAAGATAGCATAAGTATTACGGTGGGTGAACAAATTACTGTCGAGCAATTGATAGAAAAGAGAATAATTATGAGAATATCTAGGCATGATCATGTATATAGGCATCACGTCTGTGACAAGTAGACCGAAACAATTCTACATGTACTACTATTACTCCACACATCGACCGCTATACAGCATGCATCTAGAGTATTAAGTTCATAAGAACAGAGTAACGCCTTAAGCAAGATGACATGATGTAGAGGGATAAACTCATGCAATATGATGTAAACCCCATCTTTTTATCCTCGATGGCAACAATACAATACGTGTCGTTTCCCTTTCTATCACTAGGATCGAGCACCGCAAGATTGAACCCAAAGCTAAGCACTTCTCCTATTGCAAGAAAGATAATCTAGTAGGCCAAACCAAACTGATAATTCAAAGAGACTTGCAAAGATAAACCAATCATACATAAAATAATTCAGACAAGATTCAAATATTGTTCATAGATAGACTTGATCATAAACCCACAATTCATCAGATCTGGAAAAACACACCGCAAAAGAAGATTACATCGAATAGATCTCCAAGAGAATCGAGGAGAACTTTGTATTGAGATCCAAAGAGAGAGAAGAAGCCATCTAGCTAGTAGCTATGGACCCGAAGGTCTGAAGTAAACTAATCACACATCATTGGAGGGGCCATGGAGTTGATGTAGAGGCTCTCCATGATCAATGCCCCCTCCGGCGGAGCTCCGGAAAAGGCCCCAAGATGGGATCTCTTGGGTACAGAAGGTTGCGGCGGTGGAAATAGGGTTTCGTGGTGCCCCTGGATGTTTGCGGGGTATATGGATATATATAGGAGGAAGAAGTAGGTCAGTGGAGCAACGAGGGGCCCACGAGGGTGGAGGGCGCGCCCAGGGGGGTGGGTGCGCCCCCCTGCCTCATGGCCTCCTCGATTGTTTCTTGACGTCCACTCCAAGTCTCCTGGATCACGTTTGTTCCAAAAATAACGCTCGCAAAGGTTTCATTCCATTTGGACTCCGTTTGATGTTCCTTTTCAGCGAAACTCTAAAATAGGCAAAAAAAAACAGCGGGCAGGGCCTCCGGTTAATAGGTTAATCCCAAAAATAATATAAAAGTGTAAAAATAAGCCCATTAACATCCAAAATAGATAATATAATAGCATGGAGCAATCAAAAATTATAGATACGTTGGAGACGTATCATGGGTTGCCCACCTCGAGTGCCCCTCGGACCGCCTCTTTGCTCTATAAATACCCCAATATTCCCAAAACCCTAGGGGAGTCGATGAAATATTGATCCAGCCATCGCAGAGTCCAGAACCACCAGATCCAATCTAGGCACCATCTCGGATGGGGTTCACCACCTCCATTGGTGCCTCTTTGATGATGCGTGAGTAGTTCTTTGTAGACCTTCGGGTTCGTAGTTAGTAGCTAGATGGCTTCCTCTGTCTCTCTCTCTTCATTCTCAATACAATGTTCTATTGGAGATCCATATGATGTAACTCTTTTGCGGTGTGTTTATTGGGATCGATGAACTTTGAGTTTATGATCAGATCTATCTTTTTATATACATGAAAGTATTTGAGTTTCTCTGATCTCTTTTATGCATGATTGCTTATAGCCTCGTATTTCTTCTCTGATATTTGGGTTTTGTTTGGCCAACTTGATCTATTTATCTTCAAGTGGGAAGAGGTGCTTTGTAGTGGGTTCGATCTTACAGTGCTTGATCCCAATGACAGAAGGGGAACCGACAAGTATGTATCGTTGCTACTAAGGATAAAACGATGGGGTCTATATCTACATAGATAGATCTTGTGTACATCATGTCATCATTCTTATTGCATTACTCCGTTTTGCCATGAACTTAATACACTATATGCATGCTGGATAGCGGTCAATGTGTGGAGTAATAGTAGTAGATGCATGCGGGAGTCGGTCTACTAATCTTGGACGTGATGCCTATGTAATGATCATTGCCTGGATATCTTCATGAGTATTTGAAGTTCTATTAATTGCCCAACTGTAATTTGTTCACCCACCGTTTGCTATTTTTCTTGAGAGAAGCCACTAGTGAAACCTACGGCCCCCGGGTCTCCTTCTCATATATTTGCCTTTGTGATCTACTTTTCTTTGCATTTATTTTCAGATCTACTAAACCAAAAATAGAAAAATACCTTGCTACAAATTTATTCTTATTTATTTTATTTGGCGTTCGATCTATCAATCTACTACAAATTTACCTCACACCTACTTGCCTATCTTGAGGCGATGTACCCCGGAAGGGATTGACAACCCCTTTAACACGTCGGGTTGCGAGAAGTTGTTATTTGTGTGAAGGTGTTGTTTACATTGTGTTGCTTGGTTCTCCTTCTGGTTCGATAACCTTGGTTTCACATCTGAGGAAAATACCTACCACCGTTGTGCTGCATCATCCCTTCCTCTTTGGGGAAATACCGACGTACCTTCAAGCGACATCAGTGGAAAGCAACTTGGGGAAGGCTAGAGATCAAGATTATTGAGGTTGGATTGGAATGTCTTGGTCTCAACACTTGAGTAGGTGGTTCTCTGTTAGAAAATGAGTAGTGGAAGTGTAGGCACATTCTGATGGCTCTCTCTTGAATAGAGAAGGGGTGGAGGGGTATATATAGTTGTCGGTGTCAAAACCGGCGGATCTCGGGTAGGGGGTCCTGAACTGTGCTTCTAGGATCGATGGTAACAGGAGACGGGGGACACAATTTTTACCCAGGTTTGGGCCCTCTCTATGGAGGTAATACCCTACTTCCTGCTTGATTGATCTTGATGAATATGAGTATTACAAGAGTTGATCTACCTCGAGATCGTAATGGCTAAACCCTAAAAGTCTAGCCTGGCTATAATTATGAGGATGTATCTACGGACCTAGCCCTCTGGTTTATATAGACACATGAGGGACCTAGGGTTTACACAAAGTCGGTTACAGAGAAAGGAATATTCATATTTGGTCACCAAGGAGAGTCCCATTCGGACACGGGTAGAGTCTGAGGTCTTCGTATCTTCACGACCCATCAGTCCGGCCCATATCCAATAGGTCGGACGCCCGAGGACCCCCTAGTCCAGGACTCCCTCAGTAGCCCCCGAACCAGACTTCAATGATGAGGTGTTCGGCGTGCAGATAGTCTTCAGCATTGTAAGGCGGGTTCCTCCTCCTATGACTTTAAAGTGATGTATTCAGCTCTCCATTTAATGTCATACCCCTAGGCTTCCGTGCCTTCCTGACTTCAGCTTCCATGTGTCGAGTGAATACAAGAGGTCGGGGTATTTTTACATATACCACCCCGACCGTACCAGAAAGGTGCCTATTTAAAGAGAATAGATCTCAGATCCTTTCCAAATCCCACGGAAAAAATCTTCAAAGCTTGCGGAGCAGAACCACCCCAATATGGCTAGCGCTCCCAGCTCTTCCTCTCGTCCCCACAACTCTGAAAAGGGGGATTGGGAGAGATGTTCTATTTCTCACAGTCAGCTGGTGAAGCTGCAAACACATGGCTTTCTTCCTCCCGTGGATTTGGCCCCCGTACGAGCAGGGATGACGTCCTTCAATGGCGGGGCTCAAGCAGAGAACTTCCCCAATCCGTCTAGGGGGAACGAGTATGCTTCGTCCCCTTCTTGTTAAGAGGTGTCGGATTTCCGATCCATCCCTTCCTCCGAGGTCTGCTGGAGTATTACGGCCTCCAACTGCACAGTCTCACTCCCGCCTCCATCCTGCATATTGCGGGTTATGTCGCTCTATGCGAGCTATTCCTGGGCTGTGAGGCCCATTTCTATTTATGGAGAAGAATGTTCTGTCTCGTCCCTCGTAATAAAGGAGTGTCAATATTTGAAGTGGGGGAGCCGAAGTGTGCCGCATCGCCGGCACCGGATACCTGTCCGGCACGCCGAAGAAGGCTTCCAAAGAGTGGCCTTTCGAATGGTTTTATATCGACGACGTCACTCTTCCCGACCCAGTCCGTATGGGCCTTCCCGAATTTTCAAGTGCTCCGTTGAAGAAACGCCATAACCAGCGTCCTCGGAGTCTCGGGGGAGAGGATAGCGCAGAGGTCAGTCTGCTGCTGGGCAAGATTAAGGTGCTCGCTCAGTCCGGATTGATAGTCGAGGTAATGGTGATCTCCATAGCGCGGGGGGTCCAACCACTCCAATACAAAGGGCTACCCATGTGACATTACAATGGGGAGGACGACGCCTCACGCTGCGGTCGGAAAGGCCCAAAGACCCCCACCGCTCTGGCCAAAATATTGGCCGAACTATATAAAGGGGAGAAGGAGGCGTTCACCCATCTCCAATATCGAGACGGATTTTCCATGTATAATCCTCCTAGCTGGGTAAGCTCTAACTCCACTATTTTACTCCTCTCCCTGAATTATCTTTGACGGGGAGTATCCTATCTACTCATGGCAGGAATGGCGAAAGGCTGTCGAGGGGATCCATGACCCCGCCCCTCAGCCGGAGAATCACAACCGGGATCTTGACCGAGGATATGAAGAAGATCCGGACATATTTATGGAGCTCGAGGATGGAATATTCTATCAGACGAGCTATGACGGCACGGATGTACCTATCATCACCGATTACCCCGTCCTCCTTCCTGCTTCGCATGTAAGTAATTTAAAAGGCACTTTCTTCGAAAGAGTTCCCTTACTATGCCTCACCCAACACACTATTCCGTGCTCCAAAGGGGAGGCGCTCAGCACCGCAATATGCACTAGAAGTATCTCCGAGGCGAGCATTGTCCACGCCTGGCACATCTTCGAAGAGGAAGGAAAATTATAACACGGCAGAACCCTCGTCAAAGAGGTAAGGCCTTTCTATTCTAGAATACCCTTTCTGATCGTCACATCAAATTGTAATGACATTCTCCGCATCCTATCAGGAAAAGTATCCGCTGGACTGTGTCCGGGGATCCGGCCGGATGTGCGTCCACTAGTCAGGTTCTGGACCCTGCCCAAAGGACGGGGGCCGACATGAGAGTGGCGCCGAACTATCCTTCCACAGAGGATTCGGACGACATGTCCGTCACGAACTCTCTGAAGTGGAGAGCTCTATGAACCATCATCGTTGGAGGGTCGTTCTTCGTAACCCCAGTTTTTCCAAAGAGGCATTTGATGCCTTTAATTTGGCCGATGCGTACATCCGAGCTGCTCGGGATGGGCTTGTCAGAGCCACAGACCAGCATCTGAAAGATATGCGGGTAAGCATAGATTTCATAATCATACACCAGTAGCCCCTGAGACTTAAAGTATAGATACAACTGATTTAAGGATCAATGTATAACCAGGTGCTTACGGAGAAGAACAGCCTATTATCTCAGGAACTAGAAAAGTGTCAGAGGTAGCTAAATGCTGCCAATGACGAACTGGAGAAATCCAAGAAGGCATCTCCTTGTAATGTTTCCCTCCATCGAGAAAACATAATGGTATACCAATAATGCTAACATGATGGCTTACCTCTTAATTGGATCATTAGATCAACTGCAAGAACAACTGGAAGCTGCTCGAAGCGGAGAACGATGATCCATAAAACTGCTAGTTGTGGGCAAGCATGTGTTAACAAAGGTCGTTGTGGAGAAAAACAACCTCCGGGATTCGAACACCCAACTGGGCGAGGAACTGAAAGATGTACGGGCCCAGCTGGCGGACTCCGTAAAGGAGAATAAAAGGTTGCGAGGTGGCATATTCAGTATGTGGTCGAACTTACCTTCGAATAATTCGGAGGCAGAAGGTGTTGATAGAGTTATATCTGCAGGTATGCTGATCGATCGTCCCGAAGAGGAGATGTCCGGATCGTTGAGCGATCTAATACAAGAGCTGTCGCAGGTGCATGAGCAAGCTTGGCAAGCGATGCAAAGTGTTGCCAAGGCCCTATGGCCATATGCCTCCCCTCCAGGAAAGATGGAGGAGCTGATACAGCTATTCAAGGGAGCGCGGCGGCGCTTTCGACTATGGAAGATATCGGCCTGTCGGGAAGGTGCATGGGTAGCCTGGGCCATGGTGAAAACACGGTATACCAAGCTTGATCTCAATCATATGGCTCGGGTCGGACCTCTAGGGTCGGATGGAAAAGAAGTTCCCGTTAATTTGGTATATGACCAAGTATAAGTAGCCGTCAAGTATTCCCGGCAGGATTGTAAGTTAGACCGCCTGTTGGACGGCATAGAGGAGGAAATTTTTGAGTCCTAGTGACTATGTACTTTCCTTGACATATGTGACTCTATCTGAATTATAAAAACAATTGTCATGGCAGACCTTTTCACTCCAACCTCTGGACCCGAAGGTGCAGAGTGTTTCCGAATACCTTAGCGGTAAAATAGACCAGGGTATGCGTGGGAACCAGGCGTAGGGGTCATAGTTGCTTGAACAGACAATGTGTATCCGGCTAGTTATGTTATATTACATTATGATTGTAAGAAACATCTTCAAGGGAGAATAGTTCCGTTAGGGGTTCCTTTCCCTGGGTGTGCATGCATTAAACTGCATGTCCGGACTGTGATTGATAACATTACAGTATAGGTAATCATCTGGGGGTTCATAATGGAAGGAATATAAAGCATCTTTAGTCCACCGACCGAGTATGTTCTTAAGAACACTTGGCTTCACCCAGTCTGAAGTACACATCCGGATGACCCGGTAGTAACAATCGTAGAGGTGCCCCCTTTATGCCCTAGCCGAACTAACGGGAACGTAGGGCATAAGCACAGGAGCCAGGCAACCTAGCTTGGCCAAAACTTAAGTCATATCGATGCATATAATGGCGGAAAAAAAAAGGAAAGGTACATATGAGAAGAAACACATATGTGATGAGCTTGATGCTTGGAAAATAAGCTTCTGTCCGGGAAGCCCCCAGGTATAGTGGACGTACATGCTCAAGGATGTGTACATCACAGGTGCACGGTTTAGCCGTGCGAAAGAGTTTAAGTTCTAGAAAAAAGGAAAAATGAAAAGAGAGGAAAAAATAAAGGAGACAAGAGGGAGAAGGAGACAAACACATAGTTTTGCGCTAGGCATAGAATCTTCGGAGTCTAGTTGCATTCCAGGGGTTCAGCTCTAGGCGATTGTCTGATGCGGCACACAGGAGGTACGCTACTCCCGTTAGAACCTCGTCAATTATGAAGGGACCCTCCCACTTGGGCTTGAGTTTGTCCTTTTTCTTCTCCGGCAAGCATAGGACGAGTTTGCCTACATTATAACTCTTGGCCCGTACTTCTCTGCTTTGATATCTGCGGGCTTGTTGTAGATAAAATGTGGAACAGGCTCTTGCAACATCGCGCTCCTCCTCCAGGGTATCTAGGTTGTCCTGCCGATCAAGCTCGGCCTCTCTCTCTTCGTACATGCGCACTCGAGGTGAGTCATGGACAATATCGCAAGACAACACAGCTTCCGCACTGTACACCATGAAGAAAGGTGTATGTCTAGTAGTGCGGTTGGGTGTGGTCCCAGCCCCCAAAGTATGGAGTCAGGCTCCTCACCCAGTGCTTGTCTGATTCTTTGAAAGACCGCACTAGCCGGGGTTTGATGCCACTCATAATAAGACCATTAGCCTATTCGACTTGACTATTTGTTTGCGGGTGATAGACAAAGGCGTAGTCGAGCTTAATGCCCAGATTAGCACACCAAGTTTTCACCTCATCGGCTGTGAAATTGGAGCCGTTATCGGTGATGATGCTGTGTGGAACGCCATAACGGTGCACCACGCCGGATATGAAGTCTATTACTGGCCCTGCCTCGGCCGTTTTGACTAGTTTGGCCTTTATCTACTTAGTGAATTTATCCACCATGACCAATAGATACTTTCCGTTATGGCTTCCTCCTTTAAGGGGTCAGACCATATCGAGCTCCCAGACCGCGAAAGGCCAAGTGATGGGGATTGTTTGTAGAGCGATGGTTGCATGTGGCTTTGGTTGGCGAATAGTTGGCATCCGATGCAACATTGGACAAGGTCATGTGCATCTACTCGGGTCGTTGGCCAGTAAAAACCTGTACTGAAGGCCTTGCTAACAAGGGCCCGAGCTGCAGCGTGGTGCCTGCCAAGTCCGGCGTGAATTTCAGCCAAGAGCCACCGCCCCTCTTCCTCGGAGATACATCTTTGAAGAACTCCGGTAGCGCTTTTCTTGTAGAGCTCTCCTTCATGAACCTTGTAGGCCTTCGAGCGCCGAACGATGCGGTGAGCCTCATTCTGGTCCTCTGAGAGTTCTTTCCTATTAAGGTAGGCCAAGAAGGGTTCGGTCCATGGGGCTATGACTGCCATGATTAGGTGGGCCGACGGTGTTATTTCGGTGGTTGAGCCCCTGATTATATCTTGTGTTCTGAGGCTGGCGTTGTGTTCGGATCCGGACTGGTGTTGCCGCTCTCCCCTTGCCACACCACGGACGACTTGAAGAGCCTTTCCAGAAAGATATTAGGTGGGACGGGGTCGCGCTTGGCGCCAATGCGAGCGAGGACGTCCGCCGCTTGATTACTTTCTCGAGCCACATGATGAAACTCAAGCCCCTCGAATCGAGCTGGCATTTTTAGGACAACATTGCGGTAAGCCGCCATCTTCGGATCTTTGGCATCAAAATCTCCATTTATTTGAGATATTGCGAGGTTTGAGTCCCCACGCACTTCCAGGCGTTGTATGCCCATAGAGACAGCCATCCGGACACCATGTAATAAGGCCTCGTATTCGACTGCGTTATTGGAGTCTATGTATAATATTTGGAGTACGTATTGTACTACGTCTCCAGTGGGGGACGTTAAAACGACGCCCGCTCCTAATCCTGCCAGCATTTTGGAACCATCAAAATACATAACCCAGTTGGAATATGTGACGTACTCTTTAGGGAGTTCGGCCTCTGCCCATTCGGCGATGAAGTCTGACAGTACTTGGGATTTGATGGCTCGACGCGGTTTGTATGTTATGTCGAATGGAAGGAGCTCAATGGCCCATTTGGCTATCTGGCCCGTAGCATCGCGGTTGTTTATTATATCATCGAGTGGTACTTCGGAAGCCACCGTGGTAGAACATTCTTGGAAGTAGTGTCGTAGCTTCCGGGATGCCATGAAGACCGCGTATGCTATCTTTTGATAATGAGGGTACCAGGATTTGCATGGTGTGAGGACGGTGGATACGTAATATACCGGCTTCTTAATTGGGAATTTGTGTTCGTCCTGGTCTCGTTCCATGATGAGCACGGCGCTCACCACCTGGTGTGTTGCCGATATGTATAATAACATGGGTTCGTCGACGTTCGATGCGGCCAGGATTGGGTTGCTCGCGAGAAGGGTTTTTATTTCTTCCAGTCCGGCTGTTTCCGCATCCGTCCATTTGAAGTGATCGGTGCACCGGAGGAGGCCATACAATGGCAATGCCTTTTCCCCCAATTTGGAGATAAAGCGGCTTAAAGCTGCCACGCACCCAGCGAGTCTTTGGACCTATTTAAGGTCCGTTGGTGTGGCCAATTGTGACAAGGCTCGGATTTTGGCTGGATTTGCTTCAATTCCTCTATTGGAAACGATAAAGCCCAGCAGCTTTCCAGCAGGGACGCCAAAAACACACTTTTCTGGATTGAGCTTGATGTCATATGTACGGAGGTTGTCAAATGTGAGACGTAAATCGTCTATTAGTGAGTCAACGTGCCTAGTTTTAATGCGACCTCGTCCGCGTATGCTTCAACTGTCTTGCCGATCTGTTTCTCTAGGCATGTTTGAATCATGCGTTGGTAGGTGGCCCCGGCGTTTTTGAGCCCGAAGGGCGTGGTG
Source organism: Triticum dicoccoides (assembly GCF_002162155.2). Taxonomy (NCBI): domain Eukaryota; kingdom Viridiplantae; phylum Streptophyta; class Magnoliopsida; order Poales; family Poaceae; genus Triticum; species Triticum dicoccoides. The sequence continues at coordinate 195,962,832 of NC_041388.1, forward strand.
TGGAAGCAGAATGGTCCGTATGGGGTAATGAATGTCGTTGCGGCTTGATCGGACTCCTTCATTTTGATTTGATGGTATCCGGAATATGCATCGAGGAAGCAAAGTGAATCGTGTCCTGCGGTGGCATTGATAATCTGGTCGATGCGGGGGAGGGGGAAGGGATCCTTAGGGCAGGCCTTATTGAGGTCTTTGAAATCGATGCACAGGCGGCAGGACTTATCCTTCTTTGGCACCATCACCAAGTTTGCTAGCCAGACTGGGTGTTTTATTTCTCTAACGAATCCGGCCTCGATTAGCTTGGCTAGCTCCTCCCCCATCGCTTGACGCTTGGGTTCGGAAAAATGCCGCAGTGTTTGTTTGACCGGTTTGTATCCCTTCAATATGTTGAGGCTGTGTTCGGCCATTCTGTGTGGGATTCTTGGCATATTAGAAGGGTGCCAGACAAATATATCTCAATTTTCGCGCAGAAATTCTCGTAGCACGGTGTCGATCGTTGGGTCTAATTGTGCCCCGATAGATGCTGTCTTCTTGGGGTCCGTTGGATGGACTTGGAATTTTACTATTTCTTCTACTGGTTTGAAGGAGGTGGATTTGGGTCGTTTGTCCAAGATTACGTCGTCCTTATCCATCACGGAACATAATGCGGTTAATTCTTCGGCCGCGAGGGCTTCAGATAATGCCTGATGGGCCAGTGATGTGGTTTTGTTTTCGACGCGGAGTGCTATGTCCGAATCACTAGCAAGAGTGATTTTGTCGTTGGGCCCCGGCATCTTGAGCTTCATATACCCATAGTGAGGTATTGCCTGGAAGCGTGTAAATGCATCTCACCCCAATAGGGCCATTCTGCTTCCATGCCATTCCGCTGTTGAAAGGGGCCACTTGGAAGGTTAGTTCTTCGGTCTGATAGTTCTCCGGTGTGCCAAATACCACGTCGAGGGTGATTTTTCCCGTGCATCGCGCCTCCCGACTAGGAATAATTCCTCGGAAGGTCGTGCTACTTTGCTTGATGCGGCTCCTGTCTATTTCCATTTTGCTGAGTGTGTCCTCGTAAATGAGGTTTAGTCCGCTGCCGCCGTCCATGAGAAACTTGGTGAGCCGAAAGCCGTCCACGACCGGACTGAGGACCAAGGCGGCTGGTGCCCGAATTGTCCTGACTTTTGGTTCGTCCTCGGCATTGAAAGTTATGGCCGTGTCGTTCCAAGGGTTTGTTGCTGCGATTTGGCAGACTTCGGTAAGGTCGCAGAGTGCCCTTTTACACTTATTGTTTGAAGCGAAAGTCTCGAAGACCATCAGTACTCTGGGGTCATCGTTTTCTGCTGGATATTGCTCTGGGTTATTTTTGGTGAGGATATCCTCGCCGCTCTTGGCCACCTGCCGGAGTATCCAACATGCTCTAAGGCTGTGAGTTGATATAGTGTCCGGTGTTGTGTGTAGCTTGCATGGTCCATCGAGCCATCCTTCCAGAACCGTTCCGCGTCCCGTAATGGGCTTGTATTTCTTTGTCATTGGGTCGGGCGTGCCACTAGGGTGCGTCCTTTTCGCCTGAACGAGGGATTGGGTGGAAATCGACGGTTCCCAACAGGCTGCCTGAGTTTTCCAGGCGCTTTCCATTGTGCAGTACTTGTATACTATGGTTGCCAAGTCTGCGAAGTGTGAGATGCGATGACGGTTGATGGCGTTGAGGATTCCTTCATCCGTGCAATTGCTGCGAAACGTTGTGATCGCGTCTTCATCGTCGCAATCTTCAATCTTATCTTTGATAAGGAGGAATCTGGCCCAGAAGTGGTGGGCCATTTCCTTATACTGCTGCCATATGCCCCTGAGAGCGCTTATGTCTTGGTGGGTGGGTGGATTGAAGTCCGAACCCTGACCCAAATTGGGATCCAGAGTTAGAAGAATCTCCGGATTTAGTAGTTCGGGCTCCGGGATGTTAGCTGATTTTTTGGGCTTGTCATCCGATTCTATGTTCGGAGGACAGGACATGTCTTTCTACAGGTAGGTATCCGGCTCTTCAAGTTCGAATATCCGAATGTAGTTCGTCCTTAATATAGAGGAAGAGTTGTCGTCTTTCTCCTCTACTACCGCTACTTGATGGGTGGTCGGTGGAGTTCTAATTTCTCTCTGGTCGGGTTTAAGCCCAATCCGATCATAGTCCTTGGCGACCCCCAAGGCGGCGATGCATGTAGGAGCTCGTTTAAAAACGACAGCTCTGCCGGATCCATCTGCTTGGAGTACTTAGAGTCAACATGAAGGGGATTTTTGATGACCCGAGAAGCCATCGTCGGCTTAGTGGCCGAACGGGCGGTCATAATGAAGCCGCCCAGCCGGAGGGTTTGACCTGGGGTGGAGGGGTATATATAGTTGTTGGTGTCAAAACCGGCGGATCTCGGGTAGGGGGTCCCGAACTGTGCTTCTAGGATCGATGGTAACAGGAGACGGGGGACACAATGTTTACCCAGGTTTGGGCCCTCTCTATGGAGGTAATACCCTACTTCCTGCTTGATTGATCTTGATGAATATGAGTATTACAAGAGTTGATCTACCTCGAGATCGTAATGGCTAAACCCTATATAGCCTGACTATAATTATGAGGATGTATCTACGGACCTAGCCCTCCAGTTTATATAGACACGGGAGGGACCTAGGGTTTACACAGTCGGTTACAGAGAAAGGAATATTCATATTTGGACGCCAAGCTTGCCTTCCACGCCAAGGAGAGTCCCATTCGGACACGGGTAGAGTCTTCGGTCTTTGTATCTTCATGTCCCATATCCAATAGGTCGGACACCCGAGGACCGCCTAATCCAGGACTCCCTCAATAGCCTCCACACAAAATCTAACCGTTACACATATTTGAGCCAACTCGGTCAGACCAAATAGGTGAACTCGGTGAGACCAATTCAGTTCAAAATGTGAAGGTTAGGATTCTCGGTTGGACTGACATGATCAACTCGGTGGGATCAATGTCCTAGGGTTAGGGAAAACCTTATCTCGGTTTGACCAATTACGTGAACTCGGTGAGACCGATTTCAGTAATAAGCAAACAGAGAGTTGGTCAGGCAAACTCGATGGGACCGATTGCTCCTTTCGGTGATACCGAAACGTTACAAAGGGGAAACAGAGAGTTTGCATTGTGAACTCGGTGGGACTGATCACTCATTTCTTTGAGACCGAAACGTTACAAAGGGAAACAAAGAGTTTGCAATCCCATCTCGGTGAGACCGAAATCCCTATCGGTGAGACCGAACTGATTAGGGCTTATGGCTATGGCTATGTCAAGTGAACTCGGTGGTGCCGGATAGAACAAATCGGTGGGGCTGAGTTTGACTTTAGGTTTAGGACATATTTGGAATTGAGAAAGTGGTTGAGGGCTTCGGAGCATATCACTAAGCATTTTGAGCAAGTAGACCATTAAGAAACACATCATCCCCTTTTAATAGTATTGGCTTTTCCTATGGACTCAATGTGATCTTGGATCGCTAAAATAGAAATGAAGAGTCTTGAGCTTTTGGCAATATTTGTCCCTAGCATTTTGAGGGGTCACATCTCTAGTCCATGCCATGCTAATCATTGAACTTTCTAAAATTATCAACTTGAATGGATATTAGTTCAATGAGCTATATGTTGTTATGAATTACCAAAACCACCCAGGGATTAGTTGCACTTTCAGGTTTACATCATATTGATTGAGTTTATTCCTCTACATCATGTCATCTTACTTAATGCGTTACTATACTCTTCATGAGCTTAATACTCTATATGCGGGCAGGAGTCGGTTGATGTGTGGAGTAATAGTAGTAGATGCAGAATCTTTTCGATCTACTTGACACAGTCGTGATGCCTATATTTCATAATCATTTCCTTAGATATCGTCATAACTTTGCGCTTTTCTATCAACTGCTCGATAGTAATTTGTTCACACACCGTATTATTTGTTGTCTTGAGAGAAGCCTCTAGTGAAACCTATGGCCCCCGGGTCTATTTTCCATCATATAAGTTTCCGATCTACTATTTACCGTCATATAAGTTTCCGATCTATAAACCAAAAAACCAAAAATATTTACTTTATTGTTTGTTTAGTTTCATCTATCTCTATTAGATCTCACTTTTGCAAGTAACCGTGAAGGGACTGACAACCCTTTATTGCGTTGGGTGCAAGTTATTTGATTGTTTGTGCAGGTCTTGGTGATTTGTGCGTTGTCTCCTACTAGATTGATACCTTGTTTCTCTAGCTAAGGTAAATACTTATCTCTACTTTGCCGCATCACCCTTTCCTCTTCAAGGGAAAAACCAACGCAAGCTCAAGAAGTAGCAGGAAATTTTTTTGGCGCCGTTGCTGGGGAGATCTATGCCAAGTCAAGAGATACCAAGTACCGATCATAAACTCTCATCTCTTGCATTACATTATTCGCCATTTGCCTCTTGTTTTCCTCTCCCCCACTTCTAAATCGATTATCGAAAAAGATTTGCCCTTTATTCGCCCCTCTTCCATTTGTCTTCTTCGTTTGCTTTTGTGTGCTCGTATGTTGGATTGCTTGCTTTGTCGCGATGGCTCAAGAGAATACCAAATTGTGTGACTTTTCCAATACTAATAACAATGATTTTATTAGTACTCCGATTGCTCCCACCACTAGTGCGGAATCTTATGAAATTAATGCTGCTTTACTAAATCTTGTTATGAAAGATCAATTTTCCGGCCTTCCTAGTGAAGATACCGCATCCCATCTTAATAATTTTGTTGGGTTGTGCGATATGCAAAAGAAAAAATATGTGGATAATGATATTGTTAAATTGAAGCTATTTCCTTTCTCAATTCGAGGTCGTGCTAAAACTTGGTTTTCATCTTTGCCTAAAAATAGTATTGATTCATGGAATAAGTGTAAAAATGCTTTTACTTCCAAGTATTTTCCTCCTGCTAAGATCATCTTCCTTAGGAACGATATTATATATTTTAAGCAACCTGATCATGAACATGTTGCACAATCTTGGGAGTGGATGATATTGATGATACGAAATTGCCCTACTCATGGTTTGAATTTGTGGATGATTATACAAAAAAATTATGCCGGATTGAGTTTTGCTTCTAGAAATCTTTTAGATTCGGGCGCAGGAGGTACTTTTATGGAAATTACTTTAGGAGAAGCTAGTAAACTCCTAGATAATATTATGGTTAATTATTCTCAATGGCACACTGAAAGATCTTCCACTAGTAAAAAGTGCATGTGATTGAAGAGATTAATGTTTTTAGTGGAAAGATGTATGAACTTATGAAATTATTTGCTAGCAAGAGTGCTTCTATTGATCCTAATAATATGCCTTTGTCTACTTTGATTGAAAATAATAATGAATCTATGGATGTGAATTTTGTTGGTCGGAACAATTTTGGTAATAACGCGTATAGAGGTAATTTTAATCTTAGGCCGTTTCCTAGTAATTCCTGTAATAATTATGGTAATTACTACAACAATTCTTATGGAAATTATAATAAGATTCCCTCTAATTTTGAGAATAGTGTTAAAGAATTTATGAGTTCGCAAAAGAATTTCAATGCTTGGTTGAAGAAAAATTGCTCAAGATTGATAATTTGGCTAGGAACATGGATAGAATTTCTCTTGATGTTGATTCTTCGAAAATTAGATCTATTCCACCCAAGCATGATATCAATGAATCTCTAAAGTCTATGAGAATCTCCATTGATGAGTGCAAAGAAAGAACCGCTAAGATGCGTGCTAAACGAGATTGGTTTGTAAAAACGTGTTCTTCTAGTTTCCATGAATAATGATGAAGATCTTAAAGTAATTGATGTGACTCCTATTGAATCTTTGTTTTCCAATATAAATCTTGATAAATATGGGACTGGAGTGGGTTAACTTTAGTTAAAAAATGTCCCAATGATTCGGAGTTTTAAAATCTTGATGCAAAAAATGATAAAAGTGGGATTGGAGAGGTTAAAACTTTAAGTAGCAATGAACCCACTCTTTTAGATTTCAAGGAATTTAATTATGATAATTGTTCTTTAATAGATTGTATTTCCTTGTTGCAATCCATGTTGAATTCTCCTCATGCTTATAATCAAAACAAAGCTTTTACTAAACATATCGTTCATGCTATGATGCAATCTTTTGAAGAAAAGCTTGAATTGGAAGTTTCCATCCGTAGAAAAACTTTATGATGAGTGGGAACCTACTATTAAGATTAATATTAAAGATTATGAGCGTCGTGCTTTGTGTGATTTGGGTGCTAGTGTTTCCACGATTCCAAAAAGTTTATGTGATGTGTTAGGTTTCCGTGAATTTGATTATTGTTCTTTAAATTTGCATCTCGCGGATTCCACTATTAAGAAACCTATGGGAAGGATTAATGGTGTTCTTATTGTTGCAAATAGGAATTATGTGCCCGTATATTTCATTGTTCTTGATATAGATTGCAATCCTACATGTCCTATTATTCTTGGTAGACCTTTCCCTAGAATGATTGGTGTAATTATTGATATGAAAGAAGGAAACATTAGATTTCAATTTTTGTTAAGGAAGGGCATGTAACACTTTCCTAGAAATAAAATTAAATTGCCTTATGAATCTATTATGAGAGCTTCTTATGGATTGCATACCAAACATGATTATACCTAGATCTATTTGTGTTTTTATGCCTAGCTAAGGGCATTAAACAATAGTGCTTGTTGGGAGGCAACCCAATTTTATTTTTATCTTTGCTTTTTGCTTCTGTTTTTCAATAAATAATTCATCTAGCCTCTGGTTAGATGTATTTTTGTGTTTAGTTAGTGTTTGTGCCAAGTAAGACATTTGGGATGGCTTACGGTGATAGTTGTTTTAATCTTGCTGAAAAACAGAAACTTTTGCGCCCAGGAAAATAATTTTCATTTTTTACACAAGCATGATTTCGATCTGATTCTTTTTGCAGAACATTGGTACACAAATTTCCCAGGTTGTCCTAATTTTTCAGAATGTTTGGCCTTATAGAAGTATTCGAGAGTTATAGATTACTACATACTATTCTGTTTTTGACAGATTTTTTTCTTTGTGTTGTTTGCTTATTTTGATGAATCTATGGGTAGTATCGGGGGGTATGAACCATGGAAAAGTTGGAATACAGTAGATATTACACCAATGTAAATAAAGAATGAGTTCACAACAGTACCAAAAATGGTGATTTATTTTCTTGTACTAACGGAGCTTATGAGATTTTCTGTTGAGTTTTGTGTTGTGAAGTTTTGGGTAAGGATTTGATGGACTATGGAATAAGGAGTGGCAAGAGCCTATTGCTTGGGGATGCCCGAGGCACCCCGAGGTAATATTCAAGGATAACCAAGAGCCTAAGCTTGGGGATGCCCTAGAAGGCATCTCCTCTTTCGTCTTCGTCTATCGGTAACTTTACTTGAGGCTATATTTCTATTCACCACATGATATGTGTTTTGCTTGGAGCGTCTTGTATGATATGTGTCTTTCCTTTTTATTTTGCCACAATCATCCTTGCTATACACACCTTTTTAGAGGTACACGCATGAATCGTGATTTATTAGAATACTCTATGTGCTTCACTTATATCTTTTGAGCTAAGCAATTTTGCTCTAGTGCTTCACTTATATCTTTTTAGAGCACGGCGGTGGCTTTATTTTATGGAAATTATTGAACTCCCATGCTTCACTTATATTATTTTGAGAGTCTCTAAACAACATGGTAATTTGTTGTGGTTATAAATTTAGTCCTAATATGATAGACATAAAGTGCATTGAATACTATGAGAAGTTTGATTCCTTATGATTGTTTTGAGATATAAAGATGGTGATATTGGAGTCATGCTAGTGAGTAATTGTGGATTGTAGAAATACTTGTGTTAAAGTTTGTGATTCCCGTAGCATGCACGTATGGTGAACCGTCATGTGATGAAGTCGGAGCATGATTTATTTATTGATTGTCTTCCTTATGAGTGGCGCTCGGGGACGAGCGATGGTCTTTTCCTATCAATCTATCCCCCTAGGAGCATGCGCGTAGTACTTCGTTTAGATAACTAATAGATTTTTGCAATGAGTATGTGAGTTCTTTATGACTAATGTTGAGTCCATGGATTATATGCACTCTGACCCTTCCATCACATTGCTTGAGTTTATTCCTCTACATCATGTCATTTTACTTAATGTGTTACTCTGTTCTTCATGAACTTAATACTCTAGATGCAGGCAGGAGTCGGTCGATGTGTGGAGTAATAGTAGTAGATGTAGAATCATTTCGGTCTACTTGACACGGACATGATGCCTATATTTCATAATCATTGCCTTAGATATCGTCATAACTTTGCGCTTTTCTATCAATTGCTCGATAGTAATTTGTTCACCCACCTATTATTTGCTATCTTGAGAGAAGCCTCTAGTGAAACCTATGGCCCCCGGGTCTATTTTCCATCATATAAGTTTTCGATCTACTATTTTCCATCATATAAGTTTCTGATGTAAAAACCAAAAACCCAAAAATATTTACTTTATCGTTTGTTTAGTTTCATCTATCTCTATTAGATCTCACTTTTGCAAGTAACTGTGAAGGGATTGACAACCCCTTTATCGCGTTGGGTGCAAGTTGTTTGATTGTTTGTGCAGGTATTGGTGATTTGTGCATTGTCTCCTACTAGATCGATACCTTGGTTCTCTAACTGAGGGAAATACTTATCTCTACTTTGTTGCATCACCCTTTCCTCTTCAAGGGAAAAAGCAATGCAAGCTCAAGAAGTATCAAAGGTAAAGGGAATGGTTTGGAGAGTGCAAACGCAATGATGACACGGAGATTTTTGGCGTGGTTCCGATAGGTGGTGCTATCGTACATCCACGTTGATGAAGACTTCAACCCACGAAGGGTAACGATTGCGTGAGTCCACGGAGGGCTCCACCCATGAAGGGTCCACGAAGAAGCAACCTTGTCTATCCCACTATGGTCGTCACCCATGAAGGACTTGCCTCACTCGAGTAGATTTTCACGAAGTTGGCGATCTCATTTCCCTTACAAACTTCTTGGTTCAACTCCACAATCTTGTCGGAGGCTCCCAAGCAACACCTAGCCAATCTAGGAGACAACACTCTCCAAAAGGTAATAGATGTTGTGTTGATGATGAACTCCTTGGTCTTGTGCTTCAAATGATAGTCTCCCCCACACTCAACTCTCTCACACAGATTTGGATATGGTGGAAAGATGATTTGAGTGGAAAGCAACTTGGGGAAGGCTAGAAATCAAGATTCTTGTGGTTGTATTGGAATGTCTTGATCTCAACACATGAGTAGGTGGTTCTCTCTCAGAAAATGTAGGTTGGAAGTGTAGGCACGTTCTGATGGCGCTCTCTCAAATGGAGAAGGGGGTGGAGGGGTATATATAGCCTCCACACAAAATCCAACCGCTACACACATTTGACCAACTCTCGGTCAAACCGATGTGCTCGGGTTAGGGCAAAACCTTATCTTGGTGAAGTCGATTGCTTGAACTCGATGAGACGGATTTTAGCAAAGAGCAAACAGAGAGTTGGTCAAGCAAACTCGGTGGGACCGATTGCACATTTCGGTGAGAACGAAATAATTGCAACAGGCAACACAGAGTTTGCAGGCCCATCTCGGTGAGACCGAGATCCGTATCGGTGTGACCCAGGAGTTAGGGTTTCTAGCAGTGGCTAGGTCAAGTGAACTCGGTGGTGCCGGATAGATTATTTTGGTGGGGCCGAGTTCGACTTTGAGTTTTGTACATATTTGGAAATGAGAAAGTGGTTCCTTCTATTTTCACGTTGAACTTCTGTGACGTATTCTCGTTTGTAATTTTCTCATCCATTCGTTAGTGTTACACAAATGATATTCCTTTTGTACAAACCTCTCTCACAATAATTTTTTTAACTTTCTCTGACCGAGGACTTGAACTTATAACAACAAAAAATCTAGACCTTACCTTTTAATTCATTTTTCTCATATTAAACACATACCATGTAGTACATGAACTTTTACCATTTTTATATTTTGAATTTTTTATTTTCTTTTTAAATCAAATTGCTCCCAAATCATAACTGAACTTCTTTGTGGACTGAGAGAATTATTTTAAAATGCAAAAAAAAATTTATTTTTTGTGTTTTGAACATGGAAATACAAGGTGAACCTCTCTCGCAAGAATTTTTGAACTTCACCGGATAGAACACTTGAACTTCTTTCTACAAACCTTTTAAGATTTTACTTTTCTATACTCTTATTCTCACCTGAAATGCATTCCTTGCAGTGGTTGAACTTCTCGTTGTTGTCACCTTGAACTTCATCATTTTTAATCTTTAGTAACAAGGAAAATCTGAATTTTTTTATAAATATCAAACTTCTCTATTTTGTAATTTGTACTTCTTGGTTTATTTCTTTTAGCATCAAATTATCCTAGTTCTGTCATAAATACTGGACCTCCTCCACATTTTTTAAAATTATGATTTATTTGTAAAAACATAAACACAAACGGGAGAGAGAATTATGTGTGCATAAAGTGGGTAGCAATTTCCAACTTTCCCTCGTCGAGCACTTGAACTTCTAGCAGGAAATGTTTTCCATTTTATGAGTTGGTTTTAAAAATGCCAAAATGGCATTGGTTTTTCTTTTTGTTTTTCGAACATGTAAATCTTAGGTTTTAATAAACTCCAAATTTCCATGTTATTTTAATTCGGACCTCAAGTTGGTTTATTTTCTATTAGCGGTTAGAATCCGGGGTTTTAATAAACATTAAACCGCTTCATTACTTTAATTTGAACTTCTAGGTTTCTTTTAAAAACAAGGAAATCCATTTTCTAATTAAATTTTCTAAACTATTTTTTTTATTTTAATTTGAGCTTCCGTTGTGGAAACTTGTTGAACAGAAGGAACTTTTTGAACTTTCCCGGGTTGTGCACTTGAACTTCTAGCAACAAAATTTTTGGACTTCGCCTTTTTATTCCTATTTTCTCATATGAAACACACACCATGCAGTACGTGAACTTTCGTCTGTTGTCAATTTGAACTTCTCTCTATTTCACTTTAGTAACGAAAACAATTGAGTTTTTTATAGACATCGAACCGCACTAACTTTTTTAACTTCTTTGTGTGCTTTTTAGAAATGTGAAAATTGGAGCTTTGTTAGAAACAACGAACTTCTTCGTTACTTTGAATTGAACTTATTGGTCTTATTCTTTAGTAACCGAAAAAATGAGTTTTTAAATGAATATCAAACTGCTCAGCTTTTTTCCAATTGAACTTCTTCATTATTTTGAATTGAACTTATTGGTTTTATTCTTTACTAACCGATAAAATCCGAGTTTTCAAAGGAACATCAAACCGCTCGATTTTTTAAAGTTGAACTTCTTGGTTTTATTTCTTTTAGTAACAAAAAAATTATAGGTTTGTAATTAATATCGAACCGCTCATCTATTTTAAATTTGAACTTCTTGATTTATTCATTAGTAATGAGGAAAATTCTAGCTTCGCAACAAACATTGAAAACAATTAACTTCTTTTTTGAACTCCCCAAGGTTTCATCTATGAACTTCTTGGTTCTCATCCTCTTAACTCCAAAGTTTTTTTTGCAATCTCATGGGTTTATATTATGTTGAAATATCTTTTATTCTTTTGGACTTACAACTATCGAGCAATTGAACAGTTTGGAAAATAATTGTACCTACCTTACTGACGGATGAAACTAATCTTTTTTTATTCAGAAAGGTGTGTAACACATAGCACGGCTAGAGGCAATTCTTCTAATTATTTTAATTTGAGACATGAACACAAATAACTTCCACATATTACTTCTATTTCTATTTGTTGGAAAAGAGAAACAAAAACTAAATTGTACAGTTAGAAGTTAAATTATTATTTTGCAGTGTGAAAAGTTGTATTTTTAGTGAACTTTAATGTTGTTTTACTTTCTGCCTTTTAATACAAATTGGACTGTGCAAGTTTCGCATGGTGAACTTCTGTCTTTTCATTTTTTAATAAACACAACGAACTGGTACACACAACATTTTTATACAATACCCAACCGTTGCTCAAAGTCAGTCTTTTTTGGATCAGACGCTAACTTTCTTTGCACCCACATGTATGACTGAACTTCAGACAAGAAGTTATTTAGAAACACTACATAAGTGGACATAGTACAGCAGCACGGAAGCAAGATTTATGCTACCGGGGAAAATTCAAAGCAGCTGCGATCTAACTTAGTTGGGTTCACAACATGAACTTCATAAAAATCTATACAACATACATCACCTCACATAAGCAGCACACCCAAAAATTAGCTCATGGACGTAGGATAAAAATTGGAATTTTATAGCAAATCCCTCAAATCTGCAGACACACACGTCTTGTACCAGTGGAACGTGTAAACAATAGTTGCTATATATCTTTCCATCAGCAGGTTTAGGATCCATTCAGCACACCATCTATGTCATTCACTTTTGCTTGTGATTAGCTTTATTTCTCACTCCACCAAGCCTCATTTGACTCGACCGACAGTTGCTATATATCTTTGATGGCACTTCACATGCGAGCATTCAAACTAATCATGCACACGTTACCTAAAGTTCAATCAATCGAGACAGTTAAGTTCAGTTAACAAAACTATAGAAACATGAGAATAAATGCAACATCATCTTCTGTAGGGAACGAGATGTTCGTGGCTGGTGGGTGGCGTCCAACCAAAGTCCTAAAACCTAGAAGATCATGCGAGACATGCGAGCGTGGATCCACTCTTCGCACTCCACCCAAACTCCCTGTCAAACTCCTATGTCGCGTCTCTCTCTTGACGTCGGGGATTGAGAAGGCCATGACGATAGGTGGAGAAGGCCATGATGGGCAAGGGGTTGCGACGAGCAGGAGGGTCTAGGGGTGCTTTCCAAAAGTAGAGAGGGGGAAGGGGAAGGCAGAGGGAGGGAGGAGGCTCACTAGAGAAAAGGGGTGCTGGGTTGACCACTCATGCATCGGCAGCAAGCTGGGTACTACGATGGAAGGCGGCCCAGGACTGCACGCGGCGGTGGCAGCTGGGACTCAGAGTCGAGCGCGACCATGGCGGAAGTGCGGCGACGAGATCCGGTGGCGCGCAGGAAAATGGTTGGGGCGGCGGTGTGTGTTGTGGGGGCGACGACACGTTCTGCCGAGGGAGGGAAGGTGGGGGCGGCGGCTCGTCCGCCGGGGAGGGAGATGGGGATGGCGGCGCGTCCGCCAAGGAGGGAGGTGGGGCGGTGGTGCATCTAATGGGAAGGAAGGTTGGGACGGCGGTGCGTCTGTCGTTGAGGAAGGTGGGGGCAGCGGTCCTTCTGCCGCCAGAGGGAGGTGTCGCGGCAGTGCTTGCTGCCGGAGAGGAAGGAGGTAGAGGTGGCGGCTGCTGCCTGGGAGGGAGCCGGGGTGGCGCTAAGGGGGCGTGCGGATAAGGTCGGGAAGGGCTTTTTTCTCTTCACATGTTCAGGAGTTTGGGAGGATGTGTGTCGGCTCCTTATAGGACCGATGTGATCCAAATAGTTATTTTGATCATCTATATATATGATCACAACCTGAACTGCCTAAGTAACGCGCCTGAACTTACCTCTGGACGAACCCGGCCTTCGGGCTATCTTCGCAACCGTGGCTTCCCCCGTGAATTATTCTGGTTAGTCGTGTTCTATATGATGTTAGTGTAATCTAGAAACATTTTGTAGCAACTAAATACCCGTTTTAAATAGGAATCTCGCTCGCTGGCAGATTTTGCTCTCGGGTTGTGATGAAATTGTGTTTTTTGCATTTTACTGTCTGAGTTGTTCGACCTGAACTTCTCCAAGTGCTAGGTTGAACTTCCGCCAACATTGCCCAAATGGGGCTTATGATATACCGTTGGAAAGCTATGGACACCAGTATCATGACCGAAGTTGAATTTTTGGCAAAATATAAGCAGTTTAAGAGCAGTTTTGAAAACCGTTCTTTCATCATACAAAAAACATGAATCGTATTTTCGATCGCATTTATAAACCGTTTATCGGAATGAGGCAAATAATATGGCGTTGGAAAGCTTCTGCAAATCCGCTCCTTCCACATGTTTAAAGTTTTCTCTAATTCCTTATGGTTAAAGAGTAATTTGGAAAATCATAAAATTTTGCAAATCGAACAGCCGAGTTCGTATTTTCGATATCATTTCTAAACGGCTAATCCAATTGAGGAAAATAATATGGCGTTGGAAAGCTTATGAAAATGCGCTACTTTTTCATGTTTAAAGTTTTTCCTAATTTTGAACGGTTTAAAAGTAATTTCGAAAACGGTCCAAGTTGCACCGAGTTCGTATTTTCGAGCTAATTTTTTAATCGTACGTCCGAATGTAGCAAATGATATGGCGTTGGAAAGCTTGAGGAAATGCGAAACTCTTTGGTATATATTGTTTCTCCCAATTCCTTACTGTTTTAAGTCAATTTGGAAAATGGCTAAAAACGTATTTTTGCTGTAATTTCTACAAACTTTATCGGAATGGGGCAAATAATATACCATTGAAAAGCTAAGAAAAATGCGAAACTTTTTAATGTTGATGGTTTTCTCTGATTCCTAGCCGTTTTCAAGTAATTTTGAAAATGGTGAGATCATTCGTTCTATCTTTATCGCGAAACAGATTCTTCGAAAATGTACCTTGTGAAGAACCTGAACTTCTCGGCATGTCTACTTGAACTTCACTCTGTTTTTCAGGTGTTTTTTTTTTGCCTGTAGCTCTGCATCCACTCACCGGAACACTCACCGGAATTAAGCAAGTAATATACCGGTGGAAACCTGATGTAAACACGTAACTTTCCCGTGTTGATCATTTTTTCATACTCGTGATATTTTAAAAGTTTTTCATCTCAAATTCATTCAGTATAGTAGTCGAACTTCCTGTTGTTTTCACGTTGAACTTCTGTGACATATTTTCATTTCTAATTTTCTCATCCATTTCGTCAGTGTTACACAAATGATATTCGTTTTGTACAAACCCCTCTCAGAATATATTTTTTAACTTTCTCCGACCAAGAACTTGAACTTACACAAATGATATTCCTATCGTTTTGAAGTAAATTAGAGAAATGACGAGATCATGATTTCTGCCTACATTGCGAATGGAAATGCACTACGTGAAGTAGTTGAACTTCTCGGGCATGTCTTTTTGAACCTCACTCTGTTTTTGACGTGTTGTTTTTTGCACTGCATGAAGTAGTTGAACTTCCGGGGCATGTCTGTTTAAACTTCACTCTGTTTCACTTTATTGTATTTTTCTTATACGAAACACACACCATGCAGTACGTGAACTTCTGAATGTGATCAATTTGAACTTCTCTTTGGTTTGAGTGAATTATTTTAAAACACAAAAAACAACATCTTTTTTATGTATTTTGGACGTCTAAATACACGGTGAACCTATCTCACAAGAATTTTCAAACTTTTCCTTGCCGGGCACTTGAACTTCTAGCAACCATTTTTTTCATTTATGAGTTGTTTTTAAAAGTGCAAAAAAGGGCATTGTGTTTTTTATTTTTTGAACAGGTAAATCCTAGGTTTTTATAAACTCTGAACTTCTTTGTTATTTCAATTTGAACTTCACCTTTTTATATTTTTGAGTAAAGAATTGTATTCAATTTTTATACGAAAAAAATCAAATATGGAAATACAAGGTGAACCTCTCTCGCAAGAATTTTTGAACTTCTCCGAACACCGCACTTGAACTTCCTTCAACAAACCTTTTAAGCTTTTATTTTTCTATACTTTTATTGCTCCCCTGAAATGCATTCCTGTGCAGTACTTGAACTTCTCGTTGTTTTCACTATGAACTTCTTTCAACAGGTACAAATTTTTTGAATACATCAAAACGTGTTTTAAATGGTATACATGAAAATGTTAAACCGTTCATCGAAATGTGGCACATAATATACCCGGTGGAAAGCGTATGAGTCGCAACAAGTTTTTCATGTAGACATGTGTTACAAATTCGTTGCAATTTGAGAGCAGTTTTTAAAATGGCAAAACAACGTTTTTTGTCTTTTAAAACAACATGTAAATGAACGACGGACGTCTCGTAAATATGATTTTTGAACCGTGCAGGGTGGAGCACGTGAACTTCTTGCAACAAACCTTTTAGGCTTTTAGTTTTGTATTTTTTTTATTCTCATCTGAAACGCATTCCGTGTAGTAGTTGAACTTCCTCCTGTTTTCACCTTGAACTTTTATCACGTTTTTCTATTCGTAATTCCCCACCTATACATCGGAGTTGGACAAATAATATACCTTTGCAAACCCGCTAAAAGACATAACTTTTTCTAATACGATTAAGCTTTTGTTTCGAACAACATGCACAATTTTGTTTTAACCATTTTTTGGAATAAGAGTATATATACACCTTGGAAAGTTGTTGAAGATGAAAAACTTTTTAATGTAGAGCATTTTGGTTTTAAATTTGTAATGGATTGAGAGAATTCTTTTAATTCATAAAAACAACATTTTTGTGTGTTTTTACACATGTAAATACATGGTGAACCTCTCTCACAAGTATTTTTGAACTTCCCCTGGCCAAGCACTTGGACTTCTCACAATAATTTTTTTAGAGTTTACCTTTTATTTATTTTTTTCTCATATGAAACACACACCATGTATTGAGTGAACTTCACGATGTTGTCACTTTTGAATTGCTCTCTCCTTTTTTTACCCTAAGTCCTAAAACATACATCAAAATTGAGCATGGAAATCCAAGGCTTTTACAATCTATGAACTTCTTTGCTTTTTTAATTTGAACATCTTAGTTTTATTCTTAGAAAATAAAAAAATGAATTTTAAGTAAACATCATACAACCTTTTTAAAATTGAACTTCATACGTTAATTTTGCATGAAAACAAAGACTTTATTTTTTAAATGGATTTGCTTCAAAAAATTAAATGGCAAAACGATGCTACCCTTTAGCAACAAAAAAATGATTTTTTATAGAAATCAAACCGCTCTATTTTTTTTTTAATTTTTTAACCTCTTTATGTATTTTTAGAAATGGGAAAAATTTGAGTATTTTTTAGTAAATGTCGAACTTCTTGGTTATTTCAAACTGAACTTCTTATTTTATTCGTTAGCAACGGGAAATTTTTGAGTTTTTGTAATAAATATTGAACTGCTCCGTTTATTTGAAATTGAACTTCTTGGTTTATTAGTTAGTATCGAGGAAAATCTGAGTTTTTCAACTTGGACTATTGTATTTTTAAAAATTGAACTATTGTACTTGAAAAACTTGAACTTCTTGGTTTACATTAAACTGTTGTATTTTTAAAAATTGAACTTCTTGGTTTTTTCAATTTGGACTTCTTGGTGTTATTCATTTGCAACGGAAAAAATCTCTTCTTGTAATAATTATCGAACCGCTCAATTTTAAATTCAGTTTTGTAAAAAACATCACGCATAGTTGAATTGCAACTCAACTTTCTATTTTTGTACTTTTGCATTTTTTTAAGTAGTAGTTCATGAGTTTTATTTTATTTTGATAACTAGATATTTTTTACTCTTTTTGCCTTTGCATTTAATATTTGAACATCACGTGTCCCATATTTTTGAACTTCAAACCATAGTTCTTTAAAATTTTAACTTCTTTTTTTCTTTCAAGAAATGGTATTGCTGTTCTTAGAAGTCCAAGAATGCATCAATAGTTGAAGGCACATAACATCATACAACTTGTGTGCCCCAAAAGAGAGAAACATAATACTTACACAATGTCCATACACATTATAGAGGAAGTTTTACATTATTAAAAAAATAGAACTTAGGAACACAACGCGCCATATTGTGTAGTAACAGAAGAGATCATAAGATTCAGACAACACAATGTGTCTCAGAATTTATCTAATAAATTTCCAAAGGATCTAAGAAATGAAAAACAGGGGGAAAACCCTTTCCTGATTGTACTGAAAATAAATTTTCTGAACCTTAAATCCCATTCACTCTGAGCTTCACTGCCATCAAAACTCGCTATGTAAAGATTTTTTCGAACTCGTTTGATGTTCATAGCAGGCACAAATTCGGATTTGCAATTTACTAGAGTATACACCCACTGCTCGCAGGAGCTCGTCGTTGCAGACGGAGAGGAAGGAAGCAAGGGAAAAGACAGGGGGCATGAGCACATGGGCACGCCGTGCAGTCGACGATGGCGGAGGTCATCCATGAGGAGCACGATGGGGTTGAACTGCATGAGTTGGCGAAGAAGTTGTACGGCCTGCGCGTCGCAGTGCGGCAGTGGCGCGCACGACCAGTTGCAGGTCGGGGCCTCCTCCAGCTGCAGGTCGATGTCTCCTCTAGCTGCAGGCAGTGCCCAATTCGCACGTGCCCACCGGCGAGGTGGAGGACGGTGAAGAATTCTCACCGGGTCCGATGACCCAGGGGAGGAGATGATGACGGATCTCACCGGAAGGTGGCGCGGCAGTTGGGGTAGGGCAAGAGGAGCACCATCGGTGGGAAGCCTGTGGAAGTTGGCAAAGGTGGCGGTGCTAGAGGCCATCGGCGGCGGGGCGTGGGAAGTTTCCCACGGTGAAGATCAAGAGCAGAAGGGCCTGGCGGCGCGGTGGAAGGAGGGGGAGGCTTCCCACAGGCTCCGGAGTAGGCGTCTCTCTGATGAAGAAAGAAGAAGAAACCGAGGACGCCGGAGCACCATCCTCTGCTTCAAACTCTGACCCTAGAACTTCTCTGTCATGTGCTTCAGAAGCAGATGGTAGCTCTCTGAAGAAACAAGACACCAAGGATGCCGGAGCGTCCTCTGAATCAAGCTCAACAGACCCTGCAACCTCTCCATTGTTCGCTTCAGAAACAGATAGCAGCTCGCCGGAGACAGAAGCGTTCGACGATACCAGCGGAGCATCCTCTGTATCGAGCTCAGGCCCCCGCAGTACTACTCCAGTTTCTGCCTCAGAGGCACATAGCCCGCTGAAGAGAGAAGCACCCAAGGATAGTTTCCAGCATTTGAATGCCAATGTGCAATCTAACCCTGACAGTGAAGCTCCAACTCCTCAGGCAGCATCAGCAGCAGCCTCGCCGTCGCTCCAGCCATGGATGGCGGACATCCTGCAGCGACCCGGTGCATCCCCCAGGCCAACACCAACCCGCCGAAGAACCCCGACAGCCGATGCGCTGCTGGAGAAGATCGCCAAGCTGGACCTGCTGACGGAGATCGGCACCGTCAGGAGCAGGTCCGACCTGAACTTCAGAGGCAACGTGAGAGACGTCGTGTCCCTCTCCCGGACCCCTGCGCTGGGGCCGCCGCTGCTGTGCTCGGTGTGCCAGCACAAGACGCCGGTGTTCGGGAAGCCGCCGCGGTGGTTCAGCTACGCGGAGCTGGAGCACGCCACCGGCGGCTTCTCGAGAGCAAACTTCCTGGCCGAGGGTGGGTTCGGGTCTGTGCACCGAGGTGTGCTGCCTGACGGCCAGGCCATGGCCCGCTGGCGTTGGGGTCTGTTGGTCAGCGGCAGGAGAGGCGACGAGGTCGGGGGCGGCGGCGGGAAAAAAATTATATGAGACCAGGTTTCATATAAATCAGGTGAGACCCGTCCTGATAGATGACATGTGGCATTCACAAATCACAAAGCATCCAATCTCTCTCCCCCCTCCCCCCTGATTTCAGGTGGGGGTGGGGTGGATGCTTTGTGATTTATGAATGCCACGTGTCATTCATCGGGATGGGTCTCACCTGCTAATCCGCGAGACCTGGATTCATAGAATTTTTTTCCGGCGGCGGGGGTGGTGCGCTGGGGCCGAGGGGCCGACGGCGGGATCCGCGCCGGAGTCAGGGGGCGGCGGCGGGAGGTGGTCGGGACATCCAGGAAGAGGCGATGCGGTGCGGGAGGAGGAGGTGGGGTGGGAATGGGCCCGTCAGGTGTTTTGTTTTTTGCGTTTTCCGGAGTTCGGGAGGCCTGGCCGTGATTTAAATAGTTATTCTATTCTTAGGATTAGAATAATGCTACTCTATACTAGTAAATGCACGTGCGTTGCTACGGGCTATACTGTATATAAATGAATTAGACAAATTATTGATATTGAAGCTTATTTTTCTCTCATACACCAACCTTAAGGTCGACGGCAGGTTCCTGCGATCTAGTATAGCATAAACATGGCCATATTGGAGGGCTATATTGTATATAATAAAGGGGATATATTTTCACTGTATGTATGATACACTTTTATGATACACTGTATGAAAAATGTAACAATGTGACAGTCCAGGCTCCCACAAATCCAGACCGTATTGAAGAGAAAAATGTCTAAACTATGAACCCTGTTATCTCCAACACGCATACCCAACATAAAAACTCCACCCCATGACACACCCTTATGTTTTTCTGTCGGACCCTTCCCTTCCGCTCGGTTTTCGCCGTAGTGAGACATTTTTTGCTGGAGCCCTCTTCTTTAAAACGGGATGACGCCCACCTCACCTTCGCCATCGCGGCCTCCCTCCTTCACACCATACTTCCCCACGGAGGGATTGCATTTAGACGTCGAAAAAAATCGATGGCGAGGGAGTCATGGAGGAGGGGTAGAGAACGAACCGGTGAAAGCCAAAAAAAACCTGCGTACAATGTTCGCTCCGCCTGGGTCATAGAGGAGTCCCCCTGGTAGAGGAGTTTGGGGAGAAGAGGACGGCGACGTGAGGACACGTCGGGAGGATCGCAAGGAAGGCACGCTGGTAGAGGAGATCAGGGAGAAGAGGACGGCAGCGCGAGGACGTCGGGATTATCGCGAGGAGGGCAGGCGATGGGAGGATTGCGTTCACATACACGTTAATGGGCCAGCCGAATGCTGTGATGTGATGATGTCAAAGGTGGGCGAAAGATAGGAGTCGTGGGATGAGGTGAAGTGAGGCGAGACTACCAACTAAGACATTAGTAGTAGAGATTACTGAGAGTTGGTATAACATACATAATCCTTATGGAAAATGTTAGGTTGAATCTTTGAGTAAGTGAATCTATCTTGTAAACTCCATTGTAGACCATGCATACACATTATTCTCCAAAAGAACGGGTGCAGATTATTTGAAAGAGCTTGATATCACATAGACCATAGTCCTTATGTAGTCTTGCATTGAAAGATATAGGTATGTAAGACAGTTAGCTTGGAATGAAATAGATAATTAAATGGAAAAGAGAAGAACTGAAATGAGGTAGAACTTCCAGTAGGGTCACATTTCATTACTCAGACTAACCAAGAGTTTCAGAACCGAGTTCTTGGAGCTCTTTATCTTTCAGGTCATCATTCTTTATAATCTAAAACGTGAACATTTGGTTGGTAAAGAACATTACGTGTTAAATATGACATGTTATAGCAAGTCTAATATCAGGACCACCTCTCATGGGCACAATCAACTTCCTAAATCCTCTTTTTTTATCAGATGCATAATGCACATCACTTACCAAGGAAGATTTTAGCCTCTTCAACATAACAATCGCCATCCCTTGTCAAAGCTCACACCAAAATAACTGCACGTGTAATCATTCTACCCTTTGATTGATAGACTGACAATAAGTACACAAAAGATAGGAGCTACTCACATTCAAACTTCTTCCACAAGCTCGTTGATGGTCATGCCCCTTCAACATGTTCACACATAGTGAGTCAAAAAATAATATTCCTCCAACCAGCCCATACAGAATGCCTCAAATTGGCATGATAAAACAAATCCAGATTGCATTATTCATTGAAATGATAAAAAAATGAAAACATCTCAAACCAATATGTATGTAGAACTGGAAATTATATCTTATGTATCAAAATGACTATACAACCTTCCAAAAAGCGAAGGAGTACCATACATAATACAATACTCCTTTCCAGCGCTTTACGTCGCCCGCCTCCCAATGCATCCCTGTTCATCTCCATGGCCTACAGGAGGCGCTTCACCTACAGCACAATTTTGAGATAGGAATCCCTTCTTCACCTACAGCAAAATTTCGAGATCCCAACACTATCAGGCTAATACAAAGATCCATGAGAAGTGTGAACGCACCAACGTCTCCGGGTATGCATGGACCATACGGGGAACTAATTTGGGAAACGTAGGCGGCAATGCTGGCATGGCCAACGGCACATGATGCATCTATAGTGAGACCGGCGGCGGCCAGCAGCACCGTGGCGGCCCAATTCGATAAGCCCGGTGGTCGAGTACCTGGAAGGCCAGTAGCCCACGCACACGACGTTGGCAAAGTAGCTCGGGATGGCAGCGGCGAATCGCTGGGTCACCCGTGTCAGTGACCTCGAGGCGTCGTTGGCGCGAAGGGGAGCATGTTTCCACTGTCGCAGATCTCCCATGCGACATCAATGGTCGACAGCATCGGCCTCTCTCGATGGACCGGATCTTCCCTGTCACGGTATTCGGGGGAGAGGGGGTAGGCAGTGCTAAACAGTGGAGGGAGAGGCTTCACCTGGCAGGTTCTTGAGCGGTTTGACAGTTCTTTTTTTTCAAGGATAGCTGAATGCCCTTGCGTTGCTATGAGACATCCAAGATACTATCTCTCTCTCAATTTACAGGGCGTGCGCGTGTCCTTAGATCGTTAATTTGACCAACCTAATACAAGTCATATATTATAAAAAAATATAACAATATAAACTTCAGATGTTCTATTTTCAAACTGTATAATTTTTATGTTATATAATTTATATTAAGGTGATAAAATTGGTAACCTAGGTATACGCGTAGGACTTGTAAACTGAAACGGAGGTAGTATTTATATTGATCAATAACCAGAAGGTTATTAATTTTACTTCACAAACTTCGACAATGCATGCACATTTTAATTTTCGATCAAAAAACAAAGGTAACAAACTCCTATAACAGTGGATAAAATACAAGAAATCAGTCTAACTGAAAATACCGCATCTACCTTAGAACGTCTATAATATCAATTAAGAAGTCTGCTACAAAACTTACTAACAGGTGGAAAAGGGGCAGCTAGTATCTCTCCAACAAACAAAATCATACCATACAAAAAAGATTGCCTGCAGTCAATAAAACAGTAGTAGGGCATCTGAACAAAAAAATACATAGGGAAAATGGAACATGTCGTTTCGAAAATTACATTAATCCTGTCAATGTTAACCACTATACTGAAGATAGGCCATAATGGCCACATGACCATCTGCACTGTACTGATAACAGAACTGCGTGTCTTCATTGCTATCATTATAGACTAACATATTTAATTGTTTCGGCACAAAGGTTCCATAATGCCAGGGTAAATTCAAGAATCTTCACACGCACTTAATAGACCATGTAATAGCATGTTGAAACCTACGCAGGAAAAGCATGGTTCCGAGATACTTAAGTCTTGAGGTCAGTCCAGTCTTACCATGAAAATGAAAAGACCATATGATGTCTGGTGCAGCTCCCTATTCATCAGTAGAGAATCCTTCGATTTATTTACATGAAGATTCTTATTGGGCATGGCTGCATCAATCCGAATATATATATTTGGATGATTGATTCCACACATGTGGAGCAGATATTGGAGATTATTAAGATTCTAGCGTATTCCAAACTTTATTTATTTTTATCCCAGTTCTAGACTTCTAATGTCTGTGAAAGAAGAAAATCTTGACTGGAACATAAAATGGCAACAATAAGAAAAAGTTATCACCGGAGCAATGCAGTTAAGAGTTTTGGATACCTTTCAGAAAGAAGTGACATATATTAGCATATTTTATCAGAACAATTCAATCTGCAAATTAGCAAACATGGACATTCTAGTACATAGTAGTACGAAAAAAGGTGAAAACAAGTGAACTGTGACACAATGTAATAGCTGAATCAACAAGGACATGTTAGAATACGAACATATTGGAGATGAGAATTCCATTGACCTCTTGTTGGACTCTTCAAATCAGATCACTGATGGCGCTTCCAGCAGTGAGGCTTCCCCACGGCAAGGCATCTTTCTGGCTATTGTAGCTCTGGAGGATTATGCCATCAGTAGATAATCTACCAGGACCTAAGGCTTCTCCATCCGGCCACGGCTGCAGCCGCGTCCACATCGCCGTGGATGCTCCGCCATATCCGCCTGGACGAGCGCAGGATCTTCATCACCAACCTCTTGTTTAGCCACGATGCCACGGTGGCCACCAGGCGGCTTGAAGCCACAAACGACATGCTTGAGCACACATCGCGATGTTGGGGGCCACACCAGACAGCGACACCATGCAACGCGTCATGGCGACGTTCATGGAGGCGTTGGCGCGATGCTAGCTCCCGGCATGGGCTGGCCTGTGCAGGGCACTGCTCCTACCCCGTGCGGTGCCCACGCCACCATCGCACCCTATACCATGCAATCAAATTGGCAGATAGAGTGCAAAATAATGGAACAAAATTGACAGAAAGATGAACAATGTGCAAGTAGCAACCTCAAAATACGAGGACTACTCGTTTTGAAGTTTCAGAAGACTTGATCTCAGAAAACTTCAATTGAACGCAAGGCCGAGTAGCAATGTACCCGGATCAGTAGCCTAATTTTTAGGTGGTGTAGCTGGCAGTCCCTAAGAAGGAAATCAAGAGCCGATCATGAAATAAATATACAGAGCTTCCATAAATCACACATTCACCTACATCCAAAATGAAGCCTCCACCTGCCAAAATCACATGCCTAGTTCTTATAGTGTCCCAAAGGCAGTATGTAAGGCAGCGGAATGGATGATCAAATCATAAAACATAATCTAGTATTTACCAACGATTCAGTATCCTGCACGTCGGACTGGATCTCAAAGAGCCTCTGCTTCATCTTGTTTGCTTAGATCTCACCATGTAAGACGAAACCAACAACAGCGAATAGAAATAGGCACGGGAAGAGAGGGTGGCGATCTTGGCGAAGACCTCGCAGACACAGAGTCGCAGTACTGGCGCTCGTAGCCCTGGAACCCCTCGCTGCTTATGATTGCTCTTCTTGATCGCCTTTCATGGCATGTATTAAAGATAAATGGTAGCTAACCAGACCTAGCCGCTGTCACCGCCGAGAGGAGGTTGAGTAGTCAGTTGTTTGCGTAGGTGAAAGCTGCTATGTATGTCCTTGATCCATTACCCGCCGTACAGGATCGACCCATGCACTTGAGACAATACTGGGCGCGCATCGAAGCAGACTTGATGGCTATGTCCCGGATCCACCGCCCCTTGTCCTGCTTGACCCATCCACAGGAATCAACACCGGACGCACCAGCTCATCATCGATGCCGACGAGCTGTTTCATTGCGAGGTCAAGGGGAGCCACGGAAGGGCCGCACTGGTGCCTGTGCTACGCGCTACTCGCTAGCGGCGTCAACTGGGAAGGGGCGGCTAGGGTTCGAACAGGGAGGAGGAGACACGGCTTGCATGGATTTTTCGTTGCTTGCGTGCGTGGGTATGACGGTTTTGCTGGTTCTTTCGCCGGATCGCATGGGGGTGAGACCACGTAATTAAGAAGAACGAATCACGTTTGGGGTGGAACGTATGCAGGGAAAACCAACAGCGCACGGGAGGGAGGCTCGATGAAGTAAGACGGGAAACGGAACGCTGCGTTTCTTTTAGGTATTATTATTATTAGAGAATTAGAGATTAGAGATTATTTGTTTCTTGAAAATCTATTATTTGTTTGCTAAAGAAAATTGCATTAATAAGAGAGATCCGTTGATTTGGCTAAGGTAGGAAAGAATCTATTATTTGTTTGCTAAAGCAATTTGCATTAAT
Organism: Triticum dicoccoides; assembly: GCF_002162155.2. Lineage (NCBI taxonomy): Eukaryota > Viridiplantae > Streptophyta > Magnoliopsida > Poales > Poaceae > Triticum > Triticum dicoccoides. Next base: position 195,988,518 of record NC_041388.1, read on the forward strand.
GGGAGACCTCCGTTGATTTGGCTAAGGTAGGAAAGAATCTATTATTTGTTTCCTAAAGCAAATTGCATTAATGAGAGAGATCCGTTGATTTGGCTAAGGTAGGAAAGAATCTATTATTTGTTTGCTAAAGCAAATTGCATTAATAAGAGAGATCCGTTGATTTGGCTAAGGTAGGAAAGAATCTATTTTTTGTTTCCTAAAGCAAATTGCATTAATGAGAGAGATTTGTTGATTTGGCTAAGGTAGGAAAGAATCTATTATTTGTTTCCTAAAGCAAATTGCATTAATGAGAGAGATTCGTTGATTTGGCTAAGGTAGGAAAGTTAGATCTGTGATCTTTTTTCATTAGGAAAGTGTTAAAAATAAACCGTACCGGACTACCAACTCCTCCATTAGGTTTTTTTCGCTGGTTAATTTTCGTAGGTTTTTTTGCTGGATTGTCTTGGATGCGATCGGAGGTTAGGCCCTGGATTGCGTGGGGCGGGCGGGTGCTTCGGTACGCGGTTTTTTCGGTTCATGACGGCTCAGTGTGAGGTGGGACGAGGTACCAAAAAAACCATGGGAGGTGGGATGAAAAAAAACCTAGAAGCGAGACTACCAACTGCTCCATTAGGAGTAGAGATATGAAAATGGGTTAGTACTCCTAGGAGTACATACTCCTATATGCCACATATCTCATATACTGCCATGTGGTATTATATATAATACTTTATCATTGTAAGTATGTTTATATATTATATATAACATATTCCAAAGTGAGTTAAATGAAAAAATTGCAAGTTGGCCCATGGTTTTTATTGTATTTGCGAAATATGTATAGATTTGTACGTAAAAAAGCATACTCATAATACAATGCATACTACCTAAAAAGTAGTATATATACTACATACTAGACGTACATATTCTCCAATTTGATAAATATTACATATAACATACAAAACTGAAGTGTTGGTAACTAACACTGGTGGTAGATAAAATTTGTCACTTATCGTTAATGCTCGTGCGTTGCAACGAGAGAGAAAAAATAAAACGACCCTAACCCAATAAGTATTCCCACTCACTCGACACAATGGTCCATATCCCCTATTTCAATAAATGTGCTTCACTGCGTAACAAACATCAATTATCATTAATCAGGCTGGCCAGATAGAGAATAAGTTTGTAGATGACCAAAATGATGGTTCAATTAACAACAAAATTCTTTGTGGCGCTAATTCGAAACATGCAATGTGGATCCTAGTCAACTAACCTGGTAAACAACTTTATCCTTAGACTACTATACCGATAATAAAAATATCATACCCGCAATGCTTATTATGAGCTATCATCAGATAATAAAGTGTGGTAAAGTTAATTGTGTGCCTCCTCCTTTAGGAGTAGAGATAATGCTTATACATATAATCGTCCAGAACCTCACATGAGCATGACGAGGAAAATATTATATGTATGTGAATATTATTTTCCTCTTTGGAGGTTCTGGCATTGTTTACTACCAAGGAGTCAATCCGGAGGGATATTACTTGGGGTTAAGTTCAAAACGCTAGAAATGATGTTCTGGACGCTAGAAGTGATGTGTCACCTCCTTTAGAAGTAGAGATAATGTTCATTTTGTGATTAGTTTTATGTGCAACACTACACGAAGGGAATATATGCAAAACGTTGAAGTTCTATTAGTCATATTGTGAATATTTTACCGGCTTTTGGCCTTTTGGCCGAACCAAAAAAGGATCTTCTATTACAACAACCATTGTAGTGAGTGGAGAGGAGATTTCACCCGAAGAATCACCGTGAGGGGATGGGTATATTGTTGACTCAATTCTATGGAGCTGAGGCGAGTCAGAGCTTAGGGGCAATCCAATAGTGCAGAAAGGGTCGTGCAGACAATGTTGCTGCTTCTTTTAATCACCATCTTCTCAGGGGTTTCATGGAAGCGGTCCTTCGAGAGGACAAAGGCAGGTTCATAGCTGGAGGGAATGAGAAAATAGATTTTTACACGAATGTGTTGATGGCGGAAGCTTTAGCTCTAAAATTCAGTCTAACACTGGCGTAATAGGCGGGATGCAATCGCCTTATTATAAATTCAGATAATATGAAGGTGGTTCATACTACGAATGATGGAGGACAGTCGGCGGGTGCGGCGGCAGCAATCTTCGATGACTGTTTTCATTATGCTTGTGATTTCGTTACTGCTAGATTTGAGCACTATAATAGGGAAGCAAATAAAGTAGCTCATGAGCTTGCTAGATTAGCTAGATTTCTTTGACTTTCGATTGGTTTGAGGAGAGCCTTTAAATGAAATTGTAATGATCCTCACAAACGATATACTAATTACAAATGAATAAAGTCTGAGTTTTTTAAAAGAAAAGAAAGCGTCGCGCAGACAGACAATACGCTGAACTGAACAAAATATAATTTTTAATTCTAGACAAGTGCTATGCGGCCAACCACAAATTATATGTTTATTATGTCTAAATGATGGATTAAATACGCAATTTGCAAGAATGACTCTAAGCCAACCATAAAGTCTGAGGGGTTTGATCAAACATTTATGTACAGATTTTTCCAAAAGTGTGACCTGCACTAAAAGCATCTCCAGCCATCCCTCAACAGACCCCCTAAGCCACCTTTTTTAGCTCCGGCGAAAAAAGCACCCACTCGCGCGTCAAGAGTCCAATTTTCGCCGGTTTGTGTCAAAATTAGCGCCGACAGACCCAGGTTGAACCCAGCGCACTAGGGATAGATCGGGGGCGCCGGGGGAAAAAAATGGCGACAAAACTTCTCGCGCCAGATTTCCACCCTGTGGGCCCGCCGAGTCAGCAACTCGTCTTCCTTGTCCTGATCGCCTCGCATCGTCTCCTACGAGAATCAATGCCAAAGCTTCCCGTCGGTCAGCCTTCCATTGATCACGGGCGGCGCAGTAATCACGAGCCGCCGCGCGTCCTGCCCTTTTCCCGCCACGCGTCCACACCCCTTTGGCCCTCTCGCCGCTATAAAAGCCGACCTCGCCGGCCCTCGCCGCACACTCGCAATCGTGATCTATCTCGCCTTCTCTCGCCCGCGCTACTCCAGCCAAGTGTCGTCCATCTTTCTCGCACAGAAGCCATGGCGAAGAGGTTCCCCGACGATGGGGCGGCAGCCAACGGCTCCGGGCACCGCTGGCTGCATGAGTGGGAGGCCCGCCTGGTGCACGAGGCGGATTACCCGACGCCGCCTGACATGTGCGTCCCAGCGCATGGCTGCTGAGCGTTAGCGGCATCCCCGTTCCCCCGCCGCCCTCTGACGCGGATTGCCCTGCCAACCTACCGGAGTACGCACGCCAAGAAGCACGGTACGCGGTGGACAACACCCCCCTCTAGACCGCGTACTTCCTGCGTCGCCGAGCCAAGCAGCTGGCATCCACCAACGATGCACCGGCGCCCAGGGGTCTCCACAACTCGGAGGGCTATCGTCAATGGTGGGGCGCGCCAGTCCAAACTCTCTCCACCGTGCTCAGGCACATCGAGGGCGGCCACGAGCCACGACTAGAGTATCCGAAGTCGTCCATCTCTTGTTGCCGCGCGAGCTCCTAGATACTGAGGCGCATGGACACACCGTCCTCATCGTCCTCGGGCTCCCGCTCCTCCTCGTCAAGATGGAGCCGCAGGGAGATGCTGCTCCGTCGGCGCAGCCACGGCGGCACCCTCGTCATCAATGAGGGCGGTCATGCTCCTTCCCCTCCCCGCAGCCACTCCCGCCTGGTCAAGTCGAAGAGGCGAAGAAGGAGCCGGCAGCGACTGCCGTGGTGAAGCAGGAGCACGAGGCGATGGCCGCCGACCTCGAGAGTAGCCTTCTCTGGTCGTGGTAGGACTACGTGGTGTAGGAGATGGAGCACCAGCGCCGCGCCCTGGAAGAGATCGTCGCGCGTCGCCGCGGCCGCGACGAGGGCGGCATCGTCGTGCTCTCCGACAGCGACAACAAGGTCACCACGCCGAGCCAAGTCATCCGCATCGGCGATCCAGGGCAGGGATCTAGTCAGGACGCACCGCTCTTGAGCAACGGCGGCGACGACAACGACGGCGGCGACGACGACTACACCGCCTTCTACAAACTCCTCGGCATGGAGTAGGTGTAGTTTTAATGTTTATTCTATGTTTTTTAGTCTCCCAAAAATCAATGTAAAAATCGCCCAAATTTCGTCCAAAACGCCTGAATTTCGCAGAGTTCTTGCGTTTCTAATTGGTTTTCAACTTCTGTTGTGCGTTCGCGGCTGGGAATTGCATGCCCCCCAAGCTGAAAATTTCGCCAACGGTGCCCCAAGAGGCACTATTTTTGCCCGAAAAAGTCCTTGGGGGGGCGAACGGCTGGAGATGCTCTAAGTCAGAGGCATGCAAACAAAACACTAGAACTATCATCCAGGAGAATAAAAGCATTAGAGCATCTCCACTCATGCCCCCAAGAAGCCTCCTTAACCACTTTTTGGACATCGGCGGGCAGAAAACGTCCCACTCGGGCCCCAGGACCTCACTTTTCGTCGAATTAGCCAAAAATACAGTCGGCGCTCCCGTGCCAAACTCATCCCACCGGGGGTCACTTGGGGAAGGAGAGAGAAGATTTGCATGTCGTTTGGCCCACACTCAGCCTCCCACTCCTTTTCTCCATCCTTTTTCGCAGGGCCCCGCCCATTCCCCTCTCCCACGCCCGCGTGACTCCACTCCAACCCCCACCACCGCCCACAATGTAGCCCTCCTGCCCAGCTTCTTCTGGTCGCCGGTGCTGGCGCTCTGCCACCACCGCGCGCCCACGGCCGCCGCGGAGACGCTCGACGTCGAGGCATCCTGCTCACCGCGTCGGCACTCGCTCCCACGTGCCTCGTCTCTGCCCGCCCCGTCCGACATCCTGCTCACCGACTATGCGCGACCCGGCCACCCGCCGGCTCCCGCGAGCACGCCTGCGTCGGCTGCGCCCGAGGCGCTCTCCGCTCCGCTTCGCGTCATCTCCTCCGCCGGCTTCAGCTTCGTCGCCCCGTCGAGTCCACTCAATCCGCACCGCGCCCAGCCTCCCGAGCCGCTGGGCCGCCTTGCGTGCCGCCCCGCTCTTCGGCTCCGCCGGTGGTCGAGTGCTCTCCACCTCGCGCGTCCCCCTCGCCGGCCACTCCTCGCACGTGTCCCCGCCCCTGCCGGTCGCGACCCGACCGCACACCGCCCCCGCGAGCGCCGGCTCTCCTGCGCCGCGACTCGGCCCGGACGGCCGCGCTGTCTGCCCGTGCTTCGCTGGCCGCCGACGAGGTCTCCCACGCTGACCTGAGGCCGACCAACACCATGCCTCCTCATTTGCTCGGCCTCCTCGCGACGTTCCCGCGCTTGGCGCTACTCCGTCGGCTCGTCGCC